>NC_056746.1:802471766-802504565 GCF_019279795.1 Protopterus annectens
TGAGTTGGGCCCAGATGGCAAACCTCTTCCACTTATCGGTATATATTTTCTTGGTAGAAGCCTTGTGAGCAAGATAAGATGTGCATGACTTCTGGGGCTAAGGGAATGGTTTCTCACCACGGTTGAAGAGGAGCAACCAGGCTGCTAGCCTGAGTGTAGGAGGGACTGGTGGAGTCGTCCCGACTGATGAGTCAACAGGTCCGAAGCTGATCCAGGAACCAAGGACCGCCTAACGATATTTGGCGTAGAAAGGGGAACCAGGTTTGCCGAGGCCAGAACGGGCGATTAATATCATCTTGTTTAGATCGCCTTCTGAATCACCTTCGGAGAAGGGGAATAGGTGGAAAGGCATACAGCAGGCCGGGCCAATCGTGGACTAGAGCGCCCTTGGGTGTCACCCCGCAGCAGGAGTCAGGGTGAAGAAATGTGGACATTTCGCATTGAGGGGACTCGCGAAAAGATCGAAACAAGGGATTCCCCACTTCGAGAAGATCTGTGAGGCTATCTTGTCGTTTAGAGACCACTGTGAGGAGAGAGAATAGTTCTGCTCAACCTGTCGGCTATCACGCTGGACTTCCCCGAATGTGCGTTGCCAGTAGGTAGCGCTTTGGTAGCAATCACCACTCCCATACTCTCATGGCCTCCTGCAAAGAGGTAGGACCTGGTTCCTCCTTGTTTGTTCAAGTACCAGACAACCGACATGTTGTCGGACTGGATGGCAATCGCTTGGGAAGGTGGTCGTGTAGAGCTTGCAATGCTAATAGCACCGCCTCATCTCCAGAACGTTGATGTGAAGAACAGACTGGGCCCGAGCCACGTGCCTTGAACCAACCTGCCCAGACAATGCCCCCCACCCTGTCCGGAGGCGCCTGTAGTCAGCGTGACGGGGAGGGGGGACAAAGGGTTGACCCGGATTGAGGTTGGCGGTTACCAGCCACCAACGGTCCTGCTTGCATTTGTCTGTAATCAGTATTTGGTGGTTGAGAGGAAGGTCCTGGTAAGACCACTGAACTGACAAAAGCCACTGGAGAATCCTCATGTGCAGCCTTGCAAAGGAACCATGAGAATGGCGGCCATGGAACCTAATAGTTGCAACACCATCCTTGCTGGAGCCCAACGTCTTTTGAGTAGAGTCCGGACCTGATTTTGGAGTGTCTCTATTCTTTCTGCAGGAAGGAAGACCCGCATTTGTCTTGAATCTATTTCTGCTCCAATAAACAGAATACGCTGAGATGGCTGCAACACCGATTTTGACCAATTGAAGGTGATCCCCAGGAACTGCCCAATTTGATGGTGGCTGTTAGATTTTCTAAAAGTAGATGCTTGAGGTGGCAGTTAGGAGCCAGTCGCCTAGATGCGGAAACAGCTGGAATCCTAAACTCCTCAAGTGAGCAGTCACTACTGCCAAACATTTGGTGAACACTCTGGGGCTGAAGTGAGACCAAAGGGCAGAGCTCAAACTGGAAATGACTGTCTCCCAGGCTGAAGCGTAGTGTCTTCTGGACGCCAAATTATTAATATGTGGTAGTAAGCGTCCTTGAGATCTATGGAGCACATCCAAACACCTTCCTCCAACAGTGGAAGAATGGATTGTAAGGTGACCATCCAAATTTGGACTTCTTTGAATCGGTTGAATTTGCTGAGATCCAAGATGGGTCTCCAGTCCCAGGTCTTTGGCACCAAAAGAACCTTGAGTAAGTCCCTGATCCGGCTTGGTCTGCGGGGACAGGTTGGATGACTCCTTTCGCAGCAGTTTTGATACCGTAGGCTGCTAAAACCCGCTGACTGGGTGGAGGGGTGCGGGATCCTTCGGGTTGGTGGGGGTAATGATCTAGGGAATGGTGTATCCTCCGCAATTATTCAAGCACCCATTGGTCCTGAGTAATCTGTCTCCAGGCTTCTAGGTGCTCCGAAAACGACCCCGACTGGCTCGAGCTGCACAGTCGGGCACTCCTTCAGGGATGTTGGAAGGAGGGAGAGCCACCAAAGGACTCATGTCTCCAGTGTTGCGAGGCCTCCGCCCGCCTCTGGGACGGCGTCTTCCAGAAAAATTTCCTTCCTCTGCCTCTAGAAGGGGTCATTCTGCTGTGAGTAAGGCTTCTGAGATTTTGAACCACATCTTCCCACCCCTTGAGCCTTGGGATAAGGCCTGAAAGGAGTGGAAAACCGGCCCGACAGCAGCCAAAGTCTTACCCTCTTGCTCACAGCAATCAAGGTGTCCTTTACCTTGGGTCCAAACAATGAGGACCCATCAAAGGGAGCGCCGGCAAAGGAAGACTTGAAAGCCTCCGCAAAGTGACACAGGCGAGCCAGGCTTGTCTTCGTAAAGCAACTCCTGTACTCCGCTCTACTCGCTCCTTCAGCAGCATAAGATATGAGCCTCATGGAGGAGTTAGATAAAGAAGAAAGGGTAGATAACTGAGCCAACCGACTGGGCTAACTGCTCAGGTAAATTACCGAGAGGGAGTCTGACAGCTCCTTGACCAGATCCCTCTGCAGTCTAGTAAAATGTGCCAAATAATTCTGTGACCTTAACGTAATGGCAGCTGAAGTCAGGGTACGCCTGCCGAACCGTTCCATGTTTCTTGACTCTTTATTACGAGGATGGACGGACGTGGCCTCTGCTACATCTTGCTGGGTAGCAGATGCCACCACCATAGCATCTACTGCCACTTTGATAAAAATTTTTGTCCGTGGGGCCGAAAGGAACTTGTTGGAGCGAGCAGGCACCGTTCCACAGAACTGGGTGTTCCCACACCCTTCGAGAGATCAAATCCAGAAGCTCATCAAGGGTGGAGACACCCAGGAGGCGGAGGGCTGAGCACCAAAGGCCTTGAGGAAGACCGACTCCTCAGCAGAAGGGGGTTTGGACTGCCAGTCGCCTCGTTGTTTAAGGATTTCTAATATGTCCGAAGGAGACATCATCCGAGGACGACTTTGGGGACCCTTCCGCGATCATCGAGGTCGGTATCCGATGTAAGAGACTCATCAGAGTCAACGTGTTTCCTCTTACACAATTTCTGGGGGTTCCTCCGAAGCTGGCCGGAGGAACCTCCAGGAAGAAGGAACCACCCGTGGGGTATCCTCAGGCCTAGGGCTCCGCTGTGAGACAGGGGAACTCCGAAGCACCAGTTTCCAAATCCATGGAAGGTGGTGGTGAAAAGGTCAAGCAGCCACAGAAGATTTGGCTAAGGCACTCCTCATAGCATCGAAGGCCGGACCCCAGAATCCTGGGAAGGTCCAAACCTCGAGGCCACAACGGACGGAGCCCTGCAGCCGACGCACCGAGAGGGAGGCTAGGGACGAAAGAATCGGGCCCGGCACCCCCGGGCCCGACAGAGGAGGTCCTCGTTCAACCCCACCCAAGAGACGGGTAGAAGTAAGAGTCGGAGCCGACTGACATTACACCGGATCCACCAGCACCGACTCCAACGGCCGAGGCTGTTGGAGGAGGAATCGACAAAGTAGGATGGGCAGTCGGCTCCAGTACCAATTGGGTCGGAGCCGACATCAATTTGGTAAAGACTGGAGACTGGAAAAGCTTCTGAAGTACCCTGTCTATGTCGAATCGGACATCCTCAAGATCGAAGAAACCGATCGGGTCCGAAGACTTCTCCATCGGGTTCCGAGACAAGGGGACCGCCTCCGTAAAGGTTCCATAATTATCGGCCGAGGAAGATTCCATCACTATTTCAATTTCCCTCGGAGCCGAAGGCCTTCGGCCGAGGGGAAGTGTCTGAGCATGTAACCCTCATCGGCTCAAGACAGTGGAGCCGATGAAGGTGACACACCTCTCGATGCTCGAGCCTCGGCTCTGAAACTGAAGGAGTCGAGGCAGGAGACATCGAGGCAGACTGTTCCACCCTCGGCTCAAGTCCGTGGAGCCGAAGGAGAAGCCTGCCTATATTTTTTGCTGTCGGTTCCGACGGACTGGTCGGAGCCGACGCATTTCTTCCTTTGGGAAGTAGGAGAGCCAGAAGTCAAAGCTTCCTCAAAGGATGGAGCAATCAGCCCTTTAAAATTAACTTGTTTTTCCTCTCTTGGAGGACTCGAGAAGAAAAGGCGTGACATACACTGCAGGACTCTTGAAGATGTTTAGGTCCTAAACAGTACACACATAGCGCGTGATCATCCGTTATTGACATTTTATACCCGCACTTAGTGCATTTTTTAAATTCTGAAGGTCTATGTTCTTTAGACATTGTTGCACTACACCAAAAACTAAGTTAACAGGAAAAACGACCACTAACAACAAGTGACACAAAACTTAACAGGCCTAGGCCCTCTGTTAAACGGAACCGTTGGTCGACAAAACAGACACAATCACCACAAGATTACCTCAAAAATACCACAAAGAAACTTCTAAAACACAACAGTATCACAACAGTAGCTGTTAAAACAGCTTTTGGGGAAAAAAGAGAATTTTCAGACAAAAGGTTCTATCTGACTAAAAGTACTTAGCTCAGCCAAGTCCGAGACCACGTCTATGCTCTTGAGCGGCAAACGAGATCTGGGGAACTAGTGGTGGTGCATCCTGGGATATAGAATAGCTCAGCCAATAAGAGACTGCGTTCTATTGTATTCGGTGCCGAGTCGGAGCCGAGGATCGGCTCCGAACCCATATGGATTGAATGTAGGCGAGATAGGATCACATTACATCAGGTAATTATGGTGCTGTTTGTCTTGCAGATATGCAGGAGGTCCATCAGAGGAGGTCTGACAATGACCTGTATACCAGGTACAGATCTCCTCTCAACAGCCTGTAGGAGACAGAATACAGGGATAAGGCCTTGAGGTGGGTGGTCGGCATAGAACATTTTACTTGTGCCCTGTATTCTTTTAATGAGGAACCTCTGTGGACATTCCATTTGTTGGATATGCCTGGTTAGGTATATACCAAAAGGAGCATTGTAGTCAATGATAGGTCTGATGAATGCTGAATACAGTGGAACAATGATTTCACTGGATCTAGATGCCATATGAACATTTGTGCCAGTGTGGGATTCAATGACAGCTCCTAATTTGTAATCATCTGCAAATTTAGTCAGCCCGAGACCACTGACATTGGCCTTGACTTAAGAGAAGTAAATGCCAAAAAGGAGTTGTCCAAGGACTGATCCCTTCCCTAAGTGACTCCACTTGTGACTGGCCTCTTTCTAGAGGTGGACTCCCCAATTCTAACTTCCTGGGTCCTGTCTGTGAGCCAGTTGGCTATCCACCAGTTGTCATATGAGTTTGGGCATAACCTCTTGAGTTTGTCAACAATGCCTGAGTGGGATATTGTGTCAAATTCCTTGGGTAGGTCAAGGTAGGCAGTGTGAACCACTATGTCCTCATCCATTGCTTGGGTGTCCATGGCAAAGAAGTCCACCAGGTTGAATAGGCATGACCTGCTCTCGATGAAACTAAACTGGGTTGGGTCCAGTGTCTGGAGGTTTACTATATCATTATTGATCACTTCCATGAGAATTCTTTCCATGGCTTTGCATATTAGACTACTGAGACTTACGGGTTTGTAGTTTAGGTATGTAGCTGGCCCACCTTTTTGTAGAGGGGTGACTGTTGCTGTTCTCCATTCATGAGGCATAAAGCCTATTTGGAGACTACAGTAAAATAGCAACTCCACAGGGCCTGATAGGATACCTTCTAAACAATGTGAAACATGACCTAGGATATTGTCTTGGCCCATTGATGCTGTGTTATTGGCCTTAGAGAGAACATTAAGAACCTGTTCCCTAGTTATAGCAGGGGAAGTTATATTTGACGGTATTTCCTGCGGGAAGGTTGAGGATGAGACAGGAATAAACTTGGAGCTGAATTTGTTGGCCAATAGGTTTGCTAGATCTTAGGGCTCAGTATAGGTAGCTCCATGTACAATGAGCTCTGCACACAACTGTGTATTGCCTTTGAGGGTGCGGACATAGCTAAAGAATGCCTTGTGGTTGTCCTTGGCCTGGAGGCCAAATTGACCTCAAATTTGGCTTTGGTAGACTTTATTTACCCTCTTAGTTGTTTGCTTAGTTTGATGAGAATGTTTTTATCCTGCTGAGTGCTGCACCTCCTAATTTTTGCCATAGCCTCTTCCACAATATACATTTCCTCAGAGCTGGTCCTTAAAGGATATCAGGAGGAGCGCATACACAATACTAACCTGAAGCTCTTCAGGTTTAATCTGTATCAAAGTCCCTTTTTCCTACATCAAGGAGGAGAAAGCATGTAGAAGGTGCAGTGGTCCATCTTTGCTTAAATTGATTTGTCTGGATATCCACAGATGCTCTACTCAGAGTGGAGCCCAAAAATGAGTTAAGCTGTTTCTTGTTCATATGGCATATTGGTAAATCATTGTGGCTATGGTGTGCAGGGTCCTGGGTTCGAGACTTGCAAAGGCTGATTCTGGATTTCTGTAAAACTATGTGGATCAGGGAAGTGAAAAGTAGAGAAACCCTCCCAAGGGTCGGAAAAAATACTCTCTGCTCCTGGTCTTTTGCATGGACATCTGAAACTGAACTACTTCGGTTGGCAGTTCTTTTCTAAAGTAAACATGTCTATCACTGGAGCTCTTCATATCTCCTTTCGGTTTTGGAAAACACTGGTGATATCCAGCCATGGTGGATCTGCTCAGCTTGTCTGCTACTGCTTTCATTTCTAACACCATGTAGGAGGCCTACAGATGGAGTCCTCTCTGGGATGCTATATTCCACGTTATTACTGCTAGTCTGTATAGCTGGTAAAAGGGAGTGCACTCTTGACTGTATACCACATTACCATGGTACTGTCTGTAATTACTTTTAAGAGTCTTGGGTTGTCAGACTATCTCTTTTAGGCTGATAGGTCTTTTTTACTGAAACCTGCAACTTGTCATGATCACTACGGTTGTCCCATGACAGTTCTGAAGAATCTGTATTCAGAGTGCGAGTGCCCTTTGGGACTACAGCAGGCACTGTTGGCTAAGTAATACTTGTTAAGACCACCAACTGAATTCCTTCCAAATTGGGGAATTAGGCATAACAAAGCTATTCACCTGGTATCTGTGTTGCTCCCACAAGCTTCTTGAGATACCACTGTATCTTGTGTGTGTGTATCCTGTCCAGGACTATCGTCAGGATGAGGGCTATCATGTCTCTCAGGCCTTTAGGAACATCCTGGTTGCTGCAACTGTCCTCTGGGACGTCTAAAAGGAACTACCCCAACTGGATGGCCATGTCCTGTGATAGGAACTATTTGCTCTGTTTTGTATATATCAAGGCTTCTGAGAAGATCAGTATCTTCCCTGTGCTTAGGCTTGGCTCAGTTCAAGAAGAATCTCCAGTTGGTCATGCCGTAAAAATATCTCAGAAAGCTCTACTTCTTTCTAATAAGGTGATTTGAATTAAAATATAATCTAAGCATGGACAGTTATGCTTCCACTGGGTCCTGTGGTGGGCAAATACTGTTCTTTAACATTTAGTAAACAAGCTGAATGCAGCATGCCAAAGGACAAGGAAATAAACTGAACATGTCCATGTCATACCCTTACTTTTAGTTACTGTCCATGGTCCCCATGTAAGGGGATATGCAGATACATATTCCTCAGATCTGAAGTTACTAATAATGACTGTACTGTACAGTTCCAGCGGTGTTGAGGGATAAAGTCTTGACAATAGACACAGAGGTCCTGGCTTTGATCAACTGCTTAGGTGGCTGGCGTGGGGAGGGTAAGCATGCCCATCCTTTGAGGAGGGGACAGTCTGGTATCATGATATGCCAAGACCTCCTCAGAGGAGGGGTAATGAAGGACAGAGCAAACCTGGAATGTGAGCGTTGTAAGCATGGTAGCTTTCACTATGGGTGCCCAGAAGTGTGCACTCACGCAGGGAAGACATAGTGCCCCCCCCATGATGTGTGTCACATGTCCTTCACTCAGGAGAGTGACAAAGACAATAACAGAAATACCCATTTTGTCAGGATGCCAGCAAGGGTACAAGCCACCTCTACTGCTGTTTGTATGATGGCCCATCCAGACAGATTTCACATCTGTATCATCCCAGTACAGGAGAAAGCATCAGCTGTAGTCCAATAGGGGGAGGCTTCACAGTCAGCAGGCATGGATGCAAAAAGCATATAGAAAAAAATCAATGTCAGTGGTAAAAGGTACAGGAGCAATACTTACAGGTATAGCATTCTGAATTCTGCAGCACTCACAAATGTTTTCAGCTTAGATAAACCTAAGACATGTAATCAACAACAGTCTTTCTGGGGACTATAAATAGCCTGGAATAAACAGCTTTCTTCCTTGCCACCACCTGAAGGAAACTGCATCAATCATGGTTTCTCTATATCCTTTGTAAGGCTATGATACCTATGTTAAGCCTCACTTAAAATGCTCCCTCATAAGATTAAATGTCCCAATCAGTTTGGTTTTGTTAAGGGAAGGTCCTGTCCCCTGAACCTAGTAAGCTTCTTTGAAAAGGTTACAGAGATTGTGGACAGTGGTCAACCAGCTCATACTGGTTATCATATCCTGGGCATGGTTTGTGACTGTATCCCTGTGTTAGTATTATCAAGCAATACAATAGATAAACTTAACATAATCCCCTATACTGTCCACTGGAATGCAAACTGGCTATGCAACAGATTCCAGGTTGTGAAAGCTGCTGGTGCCTCCTACGAATTCAAAACTGTAAGAAATGGGCCACCATATGTTCAGTACTGGACCCTTTCTTTTGGCTTTTTTTTTTTTTGCAGACCTCCAAGCAAATGTCACAGGAGTGTGGCTGACCAAGTCTGCTGATGACTGCAAGCTGGACACTCCTCTGCACATCCACTGATACTAAACACCTCTGGGATTAGCTGGAATAGGCACATACCCGGTGTACCAAAAACAGTCTCAAGCTAAAAGCAAAGAAAGTACAACATAGTGGCATTTAGCAAAAAGATGCTCTCATCTCATACATTATAAATGATAGCCCTCTTCAGACAGACACAGTCATGCTAGACCTGGGCATTTATGTGGACAACTTTATCACTACTTTTCCTTCATCGTCAGGAAATGCTTCTATTTGGTCCAATTAATTTCAAAGAGAATATCCTCAAGCTTGGTCATCATACCACTGTACTCTTATCTTATCAGACTCATCTTTGAAAACAAAACCCCATTGTACAAGTCCATGTACACTGTTCAACTGGAAAGGCTCCAAGATTTCTAACCAAGAAAAGTAAAGGCCTTAAATCATTCAACTATTTCAACAGATCAGCATGACTCTTCATATACTCAGCAGCTTACCAGCTGCTCCAAGAGTACCTTTTCACTTTTTTAGTCACAAAAGATCCAATCCTATACAACACCCTATTTCTTCACAAAACCAGTGGCTTTACACCCACGCTAGTGGCATAAATCTACACCAACAAAACAACACTCATTGGAGAGACAGGTTCCTAACTTAATACACACCCATACGTTACCACTACAGGTCAAACAAAGTACTGCTATGGCTACCTTTAACTCTAGTCTTGAAGACTGGATGAGCAGACACAAACTAACTCCAGAGGTATCATGTATGGCCTTCCTTGAACTGGGAGATGAGAACAATTAAGTGCTTACATTCAAGGCAAAAACTTTTTTAAAAAATGTCTTTTGAAAGGTCTACATGGACGGGCATCTTATAGTCCTTATGATCACTTGCCTAGTGCTGTTCCCCTTTCCTTCAAAGCAGGCATCATCTAGGGAGAGACCAAATGACATGGTTTCCTCAGTATTAGTATTACAAAATTCAAAAAGAAAAGTAATCTCTACTGAATACATCATATCATCCCCACCCAGGTCAGAAGCCAAGGAATCAGGGGAAGGACATTCCCTCTAAATCATTGCCACCAGCACTGACAGCTAGTTATGTGCCCAGCAACTACATATTTTGAACTTTTGATAGTCCAAGGAAGTAAAGGCTGGGGCAGACATTAGTAGGATAGTTGTTTACTCTTCTGCCCTCAAAAGAAAGTAGATAGACTGAATACAGTCTCAAAAAAAAAAATTTGCACTTCATCTGCCTTACTGTATTTGTGTTTCTTCCTACTTTATTACCTTATTTCACTTTTGCCTCTTCTTAAATGTACTCAATTGAATTTATTCTGCTGCCTTTATTACTGCTTGTTAGTAGCCTGATTAAATTGTAACTGTTATTCTAAGGCCCTTGGTTTAAGCACTTGGGCTTCAAACCAGTTGTTTTACATTAAGGTTTGTGGTCTGCACTGTTGTGGCAAGACAGGTAGCGTACATCCTTCTAAGTTGGGAACTGCTGATTGAAGGCTCAGTGTCTGTTATTCTAAAAGTGTATTAGTTCTGGGTTAAGGACTTGGGCTTCAGGCCAGTTATTTTACATTATGAAGGTTTGTGGTCTGCACTCTTGTGGGAGGAGAGGCTAGATTCTGCCCTTCTGAGCTTGGAATTTCTGGTTAAAGGCTTATTGCGCATGCTTACTTGAACTGTTTCTTTCTGAAATCGGTACGCCTTGTTTGCTGTAGCATAGACTAGATTCAGGCCGGCTGGATCTAGCTTTGTTTGTATAACTTGTGCACTGATCCAGGCCGTCTTTTTTGGAGTAGGTTTCTCTGTACCCTAGTGGCAGGACTGTGCAGTTAGAACTTGTCTGATTGAAGACTGCTGGAACAGGGCTCAGTTTTAAGCTTTTTAACTGGTTAATTGGGTAAAGTGTTGTTTTGATTGTATCTGCTCTATTTTCTGGAAAAGAATATATATATATATATACACACACATATATATATATATATATATATATATATATATATATACACTTGTTTCTCGCCTTTCTGAACTAGTATAGTCCAGTTTTCATGTTACTGCTGAATCCAGGGTTGTGTTACAAGTTTCTGTGTTGCCATACCTTACTTGGATAGAAGGAAGTTTCTCTGTTCACCTGTGAGAGAGTGGAGCTTTGTGCAGGCTATCTGTTCCTGGAGGAGTGGTTTCAGCCCAGACGTTAGTAGTTTATTGGCCTTTTTGGGCTAATTTTGATTGTATCTGCTCTATTTTCAGAAAAAAAAATTATATACTTGTTTCCCACCTTTCTGAACTTGTATAGTCCAGTTTTCAGTTCATTGCTGAATCCAGGGCTGTGTTATAAGTTTCTGTGTTGCCATTACCTTACTTGGATAGAATGAAGTTTCTCTGTTCACCTGTGAGAGAGGGGAGCTTTGAGCAGCCTATCTGTCCCTGGAGGAGTGGTTTCAGCCCAGAAGTTAGTAGTTTATTGGCCATTTTGGGCTAATTTCTATCTCTTTCACTTCCCTGCTGTAAAAACCTAATTTGCACAGTTTTACGCTTGTATTCAGCTCAGCAAGTGCCTTCCAGGTGTTCTGCAGAGTCTACAGCAGCAGAGAGACAAAAGAGCGACTTTGGAGTGATTAAGTATCACTTTTCAGCTTTTCTTGCTGTCTTAACTAATTCCGCCTAAAACGCCAGTTTTTTTAGCGAATCTGTGATTTTAAAAGTTTGTTATTCTATACATCTCCGCACAGCTCCTCATGGTGTCCTGCAGAGTGATACAGGCAACAGAAAGACCCAAGAGAGACTTTTCCAGATTTAAGTATTTTTTTTTTTCTGTTTTTTTCATCTGACTGCTTTTTCCCGCCTAAAAAGCGAATTTCTAACTGATCTGTGCTTTAAAAAGTTTAAACTGCATTTGCCTTCTGCTTTTTACAGTTTTTGCACTTGTTTTATATCAATTTAAGTCACTTTTGTATTGCATAACTGTTGTAGGCTACACACTAAAGTGCGCTAGCATGGTTATAGCATTTACAGTGTTTTCTGTGTGTTTTTCTGCTGTTTCCTGAAAAAAAAAACAAAAACAAACAAAAAAATATTCTCTTTTCCTGCCTTTGCTGAACTAGATTAGTCCAGATTTCAGGTTTTGCTGAATTACGGACTGTAGTATAGTTTCCTGTGTTGCCCATATCCTTACTTGGACAGGAGGAAGCTTCTCTGTTCACCAGTGACAGTGGGGAGCTTTGAGCAGCTTATCTGTCCCTGGAGGAGTGGTCTCAGCCTTGAAACTAGTAGCTTATTGGCCGTTTTGGGTCATTTCCTATCTCTTTCAGTTTCCCTGCTTTAAAACCCACATTTGTGCGGTTTTGCGCCAGTATACAACTTCGCACACACAGCTCCTCATGGTGTCCTACAGAGTGATACAGGCAACAGAGAGACCCAAGAGAGACTTTCCAGATTTAAGTATTTTTTTCTCTGTTTTTTTACTCCGACTGCCTTTTCCCGCCTAAAAAGCGAATTTCTAACTGATCTGTGCTTTAAAAAGTTTAAAATGCATTTGCCTTCTGCTTTTTACAGTTTTTGCACTTGTTTTATATCAATTTAAGTCATTTTTGTATTGTATTGTATAACTGTTGTAGGCTACACACTAAAGTGTGCTAGCCTGTTTATAGCATTTACAGTGTTTCTGAGTGTTTTTCTGCTGTTTCCTGAAAAAAAAAAAAAATTTCTCTTCTCTCACCTTTGCTGAACTGGATTAGTCCAGATTTCAGGCTTTGCTGAATTCCGGACTGTGGTATAGTTTCCTGTGTTGCCCATATCCTTACTTGGATAGGAGGAAGCTTCTCTGTTCACCACTGAGAGTGGGGAGCTTTCCGCAGCCTATATGTCCCTGGAGGAGTGGTCTCAGCCCTGAAACTAGTAGCTTATTGGCCGTTTTGGGTCAATTCCTATCTCTTTAAGTTTCCCTGCTTTAAAACCTGCATTTGCGTGGTTTTGCGCGATTTTGGGCATAGCGCAGCATCGGGCAGCGCCGCTTAAACGGGTTTAAACTATTCCCGGCTCCACAAAGTCTGCTCTTCACTTTTTCCCTTAGAACTGTTCTAAATCTCAAAGTAAGCACTCTATTTTCATTCTAAAGCCCTGCACTTGCTTGTATAAGTAATCTTATAAGTAAGCACTAATAAACTAAAGCACTACACCCTCTTATACTCCCTTCAAGTACTTGGCTCCCTATTGGTCCTTTTTGATCAGTCAAAAATAGTTCTTTATACTATTCTGGCATGTCCAAAAGTCAGTTTTGGGTTTACTCTCCAGTCCAGCTGGTGAATCTGGGAATCCTGAGGCAATGTTACAACTGCCTTATGTACACAGACCACCGTCTCCTCCTCCCAACAAGCTCAAATATATGTGAGAGATGCAACTATATAGTCAAACTGGAGGCTGAGCTCTCTCAACCCAGTACTGGCGCAGTCAGTCAGGAGAAGAAGGTAACCACACACACCACAAATCCAGTCTCACAGAGACCTATCTCAACAGCAAACCAATCACATAAACATACAAAAACATACTCGGAGGCTCTAAATAAAAATCTGCCCAAGCAGCAGAGACCTCCAAAGCAGACATCCAAGCAAGCTCTACCCCACAACAATACCCATGTATCACATAGTTCACAAAGTCAGTGTGCCACACAGTCACAGCCCTTAAGGCTAAACAACACACCTAATACACTTGTAATAGGTGACTCTATTGTCAGATACACTGATGTCCCACTCACCAGGCTGAACAAGGAGAAGGTCACTGCAAGCTGCCTGTCAGGTGCCAGGATCCGCCATATAACACAAGTACTTAGGTCATTCCAAAGCAAGTACAAATATGATTCCGTCATTGTCCATGCTGGTGTGAATGACCTGAGACGTACCTCCCTGGACTACATGAAAACAGACATAGAGGAGCTCTCTGATCATGTAGCCCAGGTCGGTATGACCCTGACCTTGAGTAGCACCTTACCCTCACCAAGAATGATGCCACAGTATAAAGACAAAATGATCAATTTTAACAATTGGCTAAAGTATTTGTGTCATTCAAAGGGGATCCAGTGTCTGTCAGCCTGGGATGACATGCTCGACAAGCCACGTTGCTTCACTAGGGATGGCTTGCACCTGTCACCCCTGGGCTTTTGAATACTGGCTAAGGCTCTTGCCACCCCCATAGTGCCTTTTTTAGGCAAGGCTCAAAAGACAAATCCACCTCCATAGACAACACAAGGAAAAAGAAACTAAGGGTAATGCTGCTCAATGCCAGAAGTCTAAACCTCAAGATGCACGCACTCGAGGCTCTCCTCAGTATGGAGAATATCGGTATCTGTGCAGTAACAGAAAACTGGTTCAAGGCTCCTGAGAGCAGCCCAGCACTACCAGGTCATACCTCATACCATGCTTTTCGGCTCCAAAACTCGGACCGAACCACAAAAGGAGGGGGAGTATCCATATTCATCAAAGATACCCACACCTCCAGGTTAGTGGCACTGCACGAAGCATCGTAGACCATCCATGTGCAACTAACAGTGGGCAAAACTGCCTTTCAGTTTGTAGCCTGCTACAGGGCACCCTCCCAAACTCAGGAACCCCACTCGGCTTTCCTGAGAACCCTGGAGAATATGAAGGTCTCACCAAACACCATTATATTGGGTGACTTCAACTACCCAAACATAGACTGGGAGCACTACTCAAGCCCCAACACCCTCACCCAACGGTTCCTAGAATTTATAAACTCAAATCCTATGGAACAACTGGTCACCACTCCCACAAGAGGGGAAAACATATTGGACCTGATCATCACCAACATGGGGACTCTATATTCCATACCAGAGGTACACCCTCATTGGTAAGATCTGACCATAAATTAATCTCACTGGACATCCATATCCCATCCCCACCCCAAGCCAAGGAAACCACGGTGAAGAACTTCTCAAAAGCAAACTTCACACTTCTCAAAACCGAGGTGGAATCCTTCAAAGCCCCCGGGCCAGTGGAAAATATGGCCCAAACCGCAGAATCCTTTACAAACGCATTCTATGGACACCTACAAGAATGCATGGATCGTGCTATCCCAAATAAAACCAAGACTCACTCTTCCAAAGGCAGGAGACCTATCTGGTGGACCCCAGCCATAAATAAGCTATACAACAGAAGGAGGAAGCTACTACATGATAGAGCAAAATCCCAAAAAGGGAGGGCATCTCTGATCAGTACTAGCAAGAAACTACGATCCCTCATAAAAATCATCTAAGGCCAGCTTCGAAAGAAAAATTGCACAAGACGCTAAAGATAATCACAAGGCCTTCTTTATTTATGTCAGGAACCTGGGTGGCAACTCCCAGATATGCTCTGAGTTAGTGCAAAATGACAAAAAATACACTGAACCCACAGACATTGCCAACATCCTGGCAGACAGGTTCAGTGCAAACTCCCCCCCCCCCAAAAGAGCAAATGTCTATCCCAACAGAGTGTAGCCTCCCTGACATCACAGATGCACAGGTGAGAGCTGCCCTCTCCAAAGCAAAAAACATAGCATCAATGGGACCGGACGGTGTCCTGGGCTGCGTCTTACATGAGCTCCAAAAAGAACTGAACCCTCACATAAAGTCACTGCTCAATCTCAGCCTTACTACAGGATATGTACCCAAGGAATGGCGTACAGCAACAGTGGTCCCACTCCACAAAGGTGGTGCCACAATGGACCCCGGAAAATATCGCCCTATAAGCCTGACTAGCCTGGTCTGCAAAGCTATGGAGCGTATCATCATGGAACTCATAAACAAAGACATTGGGAACCTCCAAACACTGGATTCTACCCAATTCGGCTTTGTTAAGGGCAGATCTTGCCTCTTGAACCTGGTCGACTTCTTTGAAACAGTCAACAAGGCCATAGATGAAGGGAAGGTAGTCCACACAGCCTACCTGGACCTCGCAAAAGCGTTTGACACAATACCGCATTCGGGCATCGTAAATAACTCACCAGCTTAAATATCAACCCCTATGTCACAAGATGGGTTGCACACTGGCTCAGGGATAGAACCCACATGGTCAGAATTTCAGGTGCCATGTCAAACTCTAAACCAGTTACAAGTGGCGTCCCACAAGGCTCAGTCCTGGGACCTCTCTTGTTCGGTATTTATTCCTCTGAGGTACAGGCTAACACGGGAGGACTATGGCTGATCAAGTTCGCAGATGACTGCAAACTGGGTGCCATAATAGACTCGCCAGCTGACACAAGCATCCTCCAAAAGGGTCTCACAGAGACGGATAACTGGTTCCAGAGCCATGGCCTAAAGCTAAATGCCAAAAAGTGCATAGTCATCCCCTCTGGGAAAAACAAAGTGCCCACAAATTACCACATAGGTGGTAATCCATTAAGTACGGAAGAAGTAATTAGGGATTTGGGGACCCAAGTAGATAGCAATCTCTTCTTTGACAATCACGTTGCCAAAGTGGTTAGAAAGACCTTCTATATAGCCCACCTTATCACGAAAGGGTTCACATCTAGATCAAGAGAGGTCATTGTGCCCCTCTACTCATCACTCATCAGGCCCATAATTGAATACAATGCCCCATTTGGGATGTACCTTACCTGACACCTGCAGCAACTGGAAAGACCCCAAAAGTACCTCACCAAGAGGATCAAGGGACTCAAACAGATGTCCTACGCAGTTAGGCTAAAGAAACTCCAGCTCTACTCAGTTGCTTACCGCCTACTCAAGAGGCGATCTGTGCCTGACGTATAAAGCCATGTCCAACCCAGAATTAATGGACATGCTCCACCTCAGGAAATCCAAATCCCTTAGAGCTACACGTGCCAGAGACTTAAACCTCAGCACAGAAATAAACAGGACATGCTGGAGGGACAGATTCATATCCTAGTGGCTCCCCTCACTCTGGAACAAAATACCAATCAATGTTAGGCAGAGCCCCTCAATGACCCTCTTCAAGAGAAATCTTGACGAGTGGATGGGAGATCGTAGGTTTACCCCTGGGATCTCTTCTGTGTCCCTACTAGACAGAGGCACAGTAAACTAACCTTAAAAGGGCTATCTTCTATGACCTACTATACAGAGGGACAGTCAACTAATCTAAAAGGGTGGCGAAAGCCAAACACACTCTGGCTAGGCTTATAAATGCCCTAGGGCAGATAGCCTAGTATCAACCTATGAACCTATGAAGATGGATTTTGTCCAGAATGATGGATAGACAAAATATTCTCATACCAAAATGTAACTGGCAATCTTGGTGAAAGAACCCTTCTAATGACACAGCGGAATTGCTCAGAATGGACATCTATCACCAATGCTTTTAAGTGTCACTCACTTCACTACATGCTCTGCTTATATGGGATAAAATATCACAGACTGCCTCCCAAAGTGGTTAAAACAAAAGTGAACATACCTGACAGAGGCTGCTGGACTGTGGCAGATAAGTCAGTGCTTCACTACAGTCATAGCTCTTTGGCCATGTTAGAACCAGTATGGTCACTACATATTATTCTTTCATCTTTAGTTTATAAGTCTGTCCATTTTATGGTGTCTCCATTCCTTCACAGAAGATATTTTTTATTTCAGAGTACTTGTACAGGATTCTCTATTGGACATGTGAGATGTCCTTTGTGCTAAGGACATTACTTTTTTATGCTCAACGAAAATATCTAAATGTTAAATATAATGAAGATGTGTTTTCTTATTAAGGCAGTACACCACTTTCAAGTGGACCCATTACAGTTGTCTCCCAGACAAAAAGGAACTGTAAACGGTAATCTTTAGATAGGAGGCATCTTGAGCAAATATACTTATTAGTAAGTTTTTGGGTGGATGTCACAGACCCTGGAAAATAGCTATCTATACAAAAATCTAAATTTGAGCAATATTACAAGTACTGTCAATTAAGCTAGTCATAAATAAGTCAAAGGACTGCCAAACGGGATACCAAACATTCTCTGGAGGAAACTTGATTTTACTCTGAACATTCACTATAAGAAACATGGAAAATCCTTCTAAAGTTCCTAGGACTGGTCCAGCATCTGGAATACTATGCATTTAACAAATGATAATAGTAGGGCAATGTGGAGAGGAGTTTACATATGACCTCATACAGGACTGTGATTCACCAAGGTTTATGATGAATATAGACTGCAAATCCTACATTTCTATCTCAGGAGCCAGTTCCCATTTGGAGTGAAGGTCATAAAGGTTATTGCTTAGCCCACGAGGGCAAAGGAAGATTTCTTAACTGTACAGTCGCTAATTGCGAGTAATCCAAACAAAGAAAGAACTCAGAATTACAGAAATAGCTTTTCATCTTTGGGGAATAACTGGGGCTTGAGTTCCACGGTTTCTCCATGTCATGCTTCAAGAATCATGTCAGCTGACAGATTCAGACAAGGGGATAACAGTATGATGGCCAGTGCGTAGTACAAGCATGCGAAGGTGTACACAGATGTGTATGTTCAGAACTGTCATTCTGTGCCATCCACTGAGAACAGGTGAAACTGTCTCCATTTCACTTGGATGATTGCTACTACGCCACTTACAACAGCTCCATAACTTATTGGAAACTCAGTAGCTGAACATGCTCTACCTGACAGAACCAGAATGATAAAACACATTTGTTATTTCAGGTATAATCCTTGCAGTGCTATAATAAATGGGCTACTCATTGATGTCACTTGCTTATACAGTCTATTTCACCATTTGATCATCTCTTGTATGACAGGAATGTCTGTCTCTTGCTGCAGCCCTCCCTCTATCACCTGTCTTGTTCCCAGTATAACAGTAGCTTTACCGCACATCATTTTAGTTCTTCTTGTTACTTTGTAACTTTAAGTCACTTTAAGTTTTGATGTCTTGGTTGAATAGCTCATTTCTTTGTTTTTTATGGCTTGCCTTTTATCTCCATTGCCTATTTGATGACTATTTGATGCCTTCTCTACCCTGCCTGACAGCTCTCTGCTACCTATACCCTATCAGCCTATTTATTCCACTCAGTGAGCCAGTATTCCCAAGCTAGGTAAGAGCCCTATGGCTCACTTTTTCCTGTCCAACAAGCAACTGACCTAGCAACAATGCCCCCCCAGGATGCCAGTGTTAGCCATTCAAGCTCATCCTCTCCTGCCTGGTCCTTCAGATACCTGTGTCACTAACTGAGCAGAAGTTGTCTGAGCTGTAGTCAAGATTTCATCCCTCTAAGTCATGGGGCTTGTAAATGCTTCTCCCAATTTTGGCAATGCACTAGATGAAGATCAAATGAAGACCAACGCTTTTTTTTTAACCTTTCTAGATATTTAGCTTCTGCACTAGAAGGAACATTTTAAAGAGGTTGGTCAGATGATAATTTTGTTCAAGAATTGATGTGCTCAGCTCCAAAGCAAAACAAGCAGACACCATGGGTATCTGGTGAAAGATCTCTAAGCTAAACTATCACCTGAAGTTGGTGCCTTTCAGTCCAGGTGATATAAAGGAAAATGTGGATAAATTCTTCTGAACTGGTTGAAAAGAAGGAAACTAATGTGAACACTCCCATCATTAAGAGGATGAAAGCACTAAGGAAAAAAAATAGATGAACTCTGCATATACTCTAGTCTATGGCTGAAAAGAATTGAAACTCGTGTAGATGCATACCTCCCAACCTCTTAGAGCAAAAAATCTGGACAAAGCCATAAATAATGGGAGGACAAAGGCTCCAAAATAGGGACACCTTTTATACATTGTTCTTACAAACTTTAGAAAGTTAATAGAACAACAGGTTTTGCATTTAGCATGAATTTTCTGAATTATATGAAGTCTGAAACCCAAACCTCTGCCATTATTTTCTGACTTCAGTCCTCAGTGATTTGCCAGTGATTTGACAGAAATCCACAATTTTATGAGAAACGGACCAAAAAATAGGAGGCAAAATTCTGGACATTCTGCAAAAATTTGGACAGTTGAGAGGTATTTGTAGGTATCATTCTTTTATACTGCTGTGAGAAACAGAACTACATCCACTGAGAATGATTGATGGAAAACTTTTGTGCCAGTGACTGATGCTTGTGGTAACAAGAAGTTGTATATTAAAAATCTACTGCAAGACCCATCTCAAAATATAATATAAAAAGTTATGGGAACTAGTTGTAGACTATGAAATTTATTTCAGCTGAGTTTCTACATCTTACCTCTTTGCAACATTTAGCAAAATTGAAGGCTGTAGTCTGTCGAGGAAATAGTTTCCAAACTGAAGGAGGCTGAGAAGGTTTATGAAGGCATGGTTTGTAAGGTGACTGGAGTGGATGTCTTTGATAAATAACTGCTAAACGCTCAACATGCTTAAGCCTTTCTTCCCATTTCCTTTTCATAATTTCAGGTCAGGTTCCTGTTCATCTCCCTATCACAACAAATGAAAAAAGATCAATTAAAACTGCAGCATTTAAGTAAAAAGGGCATTCTTTACATATTCATTCTGCTAATGCGAAACTCAGTTTTAAGTTAAACCTTAGCACCATACAATATAGGAGTGAGAACTGACAAACAGTACAATATTAAATAAATTCCAGTTATGTCGTTTTGTGCACTTAATTTTTTATGTTAATACAATAATGATGTCCAATTACCCATTCAATGAATGGACAAAGAAGTCAGGATGGGGATGAATTTATGGGTGCCTATCTAATCTTCTATGTTTGCCTTAAAGTAAGCAAGGGTATAACTGTTTTTACAGAACATACACCAAACATGTGGGAAGCACTGAGTAACAACTGTCTGTCCAGTATGTCTTGTTTATTTGCTGATGGAGATTCAACTCTTTAGTTTGAGTGTTTGTGGAGGTGTTTGTTCTAGGGAAGTGCAAGAGGTCAAAGAAGGTTGAATTATCAATAACACAGAATGGTACCTAAGAAATCACAGGCACAGGAGTCTATACAAGACAGAATATGAGAACAGAGTTTCAAGCCTGTCTTGCTAAATGAGACTGGTCTCAGAGATCTCTAGTCTGGTGATCCTTTAGTTATGAACCTTTGGTGTCTTTGCATCTATTCAAACAACTTAAACAAAACAGTGTAAGAAACTTCTCTGTGTGGAAGATTTTCAGTCCATATATGTCTAGTTAATCACTGCATATTAATCAGATCAGACAATAGTAGTAGAAGTAGCAAACGTAAACTCGTCTTAAGTCAAAACAAAACAAAAAGTAATAATAGAAAATATATAATTGTACAGCATTACTAAGTATTCGAAAGTAATCCAAGCAAAAATCCCAATCCCCTCTGGCTATCAACACTCCGCAGAAGCCTTTGACATCACAGAAGAATCAGGACAGGAACATAAGCCACAGCGGCAACCAGAACCAACAGAGTTCTACAGGACGAATTGCAGGACTACCAGGACAACCAGGACCACATACAATCCAGCTACCAGGAACATCAGCACCTTCAGAGAGACAAGTTTCTTCAGGAAGACCAAAATCGATAACACAGACATCAACCACCACACCAATACCAAAGCCAGCACCAGTACCAGAACAAGAACGATGACCACCACCAAAGCCACAGAGCTTGTCCCTCTTACCAGGTCCCCCCATACCACAGCCACAGCGAGGAATACTACTACACAACCCACCGGGATTCCAGAAAGCAGAGGAGGAATTCCAGAGGTCTCATACTCTATCCACGAACTCCCAGGGAGAAAGGAGAACCAAACAGTAGACAGGGGTGAGGGAAATACAATACCTGGGCAATCCCAACTGGAATCCCGACTACAACCCAGGTCCCAGGCTCAGACGGAGGAACCAGCCACAATAACAGGTACAATAACAACAACAGGTACCACAATAACAGGTGCTCCACTTATCTGGAACCACTCTGTTAAAGCACTGACTGAAGAGGAAAAAAGTGTGTTGTCCAAAGGACTTACTTTTGTACCAAGCTACAGGAGTGAGGTTGCTCAAGTACTGATAGACCTTAAAATGTTTGTGAGGAAGCTCAACTTAAGGGTACAGTTTCATGGCAAAAGTAATGACACTGAAAATAAGCCTATTGATGAAACTATAAAAAGGCCTAGCAGCTACTGTCCACCACTACATCAAACACTAGCTGCTTTCGAAGTGAAATGGGAGATGGATATCAGGAAACTGCTTAAAAAACCTGCTAAGAAAAAAATTTTACAACTTAACACAGGGAGAAAGAAAAGCATTGCTTGAGCTAGGCAATGATAAATCCAGGCGTGTAATGAAGGCAGACAAGGGAGGAGATATACTTGTGACTGATACCACTAGCTACAACCAAAAGATAGAGAACATGCTGAAGGATAACAGATTTTATGAGTTATTTACCATGATGACATAAAAAGAGCATATGATTTATGGAACACTAGTCTCACCACATTATGGGAAGAAAAACTTATCATTGAAAATCTTTATAATTATTTATGGAGCCCATGCCCACGTTTGCCTTACTATTTTGGAATACCAAAGCCACACAAGAACAGAGAAGACCCATCTTATACACCGGTGGTAGCAAGTGGAGGTTCCCTTACTGAAGCCACAGCCATTTACCTTGATTACTTGCTGAAACCTCTAGCAGAAAAGAATAAGTCATACATAAGAGATTCAATGGATTTTGTGAAGAAAATAAAAAACATTACAGTGGAAGCTGACAGTATTTTGGTAACTATTGATGTGGAATCCTTGTACACAGTGCTCCCTCACAATTACTGTATAACAGCAGCTATGGAGTCTTTTAAGAAACATAATCAGGGTACGCAGGCACAACTGCAAAAGTTAAGCAAGCTCATTAATCTTGTACTGGACTTCAATTTCTTTACTTTCAATGGCAAACACTACAAACAAAAAACTGGTATAGCAATGAGGGCTGCCATGGCTCCCAGCATAGCTAACATAGCCCCGGGCAAATGGGAGGAGGACTTTGTGTTAAACAACACAGATTACATGCAGCATATCAAATGCTATTTACGTTTTATTGATGATGTCTTTATTGTGTGGGAAGGTGACACCTTGCAGCTTGGAGATTTTATCACTTACCTCAATCAAACAGCCCCTTTCCTGAAGTTTACCTCTTCCCATAGCTCATAGGTTGATACTAGGCTATCTGCCCTAGGGCATTTATAAGCCTAGCCAGAGTGTGTTTGGCTTTCGCCACCCTTTTAGATTAGTTGACTGTGCCTCTGTATAGTAGTCACAGAAGATAGCCCTTTTGAGGTTAGTTTACTGTGCCTCTGTCTAGTAGGGACACAGAAGAGCTCCCAGGGGTAAACCTACGATCTCCCATCCACTCAACATTTCTCTTGAAGAGGGTCATTGAGAGACTCTGCCTAACATGGATTGGGATTTTGTTCCAGAGGGAGGGGAGCCTCTGGGATAAGAATCTGTCCCTCCAGCATGTCCTATTTATTTCTGTGCTGAGATTTACGTCCCTGGAGCGTGTAGCTCTAAGGGATTTGGATTTCCTGAGGTGGAGCATGTCCATTAATTCTGGGTTGGACATGGCTTTATACATCAGGCACAGATCGCCTCTGAGTAGGCGGTAAGCAACTGAGTAGAGCTGGAGTTTCTTTAGCCCAACTGCGTAGGGCATCTGTTTGAGTCCCTTGATCCTCTTGGTGAGGTACTTCTGGGGTCTTTCCAGTTGCTGCAGGTGTCGGGTAAGGTACATCCCAAATGGGGCACTGTATTCAATTATGGGCCTGATGAGTAGAGGGGCACAATGACCTCTCTTGATCTAGATGTGAACCCTTTCGTGATAAGGTGGGCTATATAGAAGGTCTTTCTAACCACTTTGGCAACGTGATTGTCAAAGGAGAAATTGCTATCTACTTGGGTCCCCAAATCCCTAATTACTTCTTCCGTACTTAATGGATTACCACCTATGTGGTAATTTGTGGGCACTTTGTTTTTCCCAAAGTGAATGACTATGCACTTTTTGGCATTTAGCTTTAGGCCATGGCTCTGGCACTAGTTATCCGTCTCTGTGAGACCCTTTTGGAGGATGCTTGTGTCAGTTGGCGAGTCGATTATGGCACCCAGGTTTGCAGTCATGTGCGAACTTGGTCAGCCATAGTCCTCCCGTGTTAGCCTGTACCTCGGAGAAATATATACCGAACAAGAGAGGTCCAGGGACTGAGCCTTGTGGGACGCCACTTGTAACTGGTTTAGAGTCTGATATGACACCTGCAATTCTGACCATGTGGGTTCTATCCCTGAGCCAGTTTGCAACCCATCTTGTGACATAGGGGTTGATATTTAAGCTGGTGAGCTTATTTATGATGCCCGAGTGGGGTATTGTGTCGAAGGCTTTTGCGAGGTCCAGGTAGGCTGTGTGGACTACCTTCCCTTCATCTATGGCCTTGGTGGCTGTGTTTCAAAGAAGTCGACCAGGTTCAAGAGACAGGATCTGCCCTTAAAGCCGAATTGGGTAGGATCCAGTGTTTGGAGGTTCCCAATGCCTTTGTTTATGAGTTTCATGATGATACGCTCCATAGCTTTGCAGACCAGGCTAGTCAGGCTTATAGAGCGATAGTTTCCGGGGTCCTTTGTGGACTGGGACCACTGTTGCTGTACGCCATTCCTTGGGTACATATCCTGTAGTAAAGCTGAGATTGAACAGTGACTATGTGAGGGTTCTTCTTGGAGTTCGTGTAAGACGCAGCCCGGGACACCGTCCGGTCCCATGGATGCTGTGTTTTTTTGCTTTGGAGAGAGCAGCTCTCACCTGTGCATCTGTGATGTCAGGGAGGCTACACTCTGTTGGGATAGACATTTGCTCTTTTGGGGGGGGGTGGGGGGAGAAGTTTGCACTAAACCTGTCTGCCAGGATGTTGGCAATGTCTGTGGGTTCAGTGTATTTTTTGTCATTTTGAACTAACTCAGAGCATATCTGGGAGTTGCCACCCAGGTTCCTGACATAACTAAAGAAGGCCTTGTGATCATCTTTAGCGTCTTGTGCAATTTTTCTTTCGAAGCTGGCCTTAGATGATTTTATGAGGGATCGTAGTTTCTTGCTAGTACTGATCAGAGATGCCTTCCCTTTTTGGGATTTTGCTCTATCATGTAGTAGCTTCCTCCTTCTGTTGTATGGCTTATTTATGGCTGGGGTCCACCACACAGATCTCCTGCCTTTGGAGGAGTGAGTCTTGGTTTTATTTGGGATAGCACGATCCATGCATTCCTGTAGGTGTCCATAGAATGCGTCTGTAAAGGATTCTGCGGTTTGGGCTGTATTTTCCACTGGCCCGGGGGCTTTGAAGGATTCCACCTCGGTTTTGAGAAGTGTGAAGTTTGCTTTTGAGAAGTTCTTAACCGTGGTTTCCTTGGCTGGGGGTGGGGACGGGATATGGATGTCCAGTGAGATTAATTTATGGTCAGATCTTACCAATGAGGGGTATACCTCTGGTATGGAACATAGAGTCCCCATGTTGGTGATGATCAGGTCCAATATGTTTTCCCCTGTTGTGGGAGTGGTGACCAGTTGTTCCATAGCATTTGAGTTTATAAATTCTAGGAACCGTTGGGCGAGGGTGTTGGGGCTTGAGCAGTGCTCCCAGTCTATGTTTGGGTAGTTGAAGTCACCCAATATAATGGTGTTTGGAGAGACCTTCATATTCTCCAGTGTTCTCAGGAAAGCCGAGTGGGGTTCCTGAGTTTGGGAGGGTGGTCTGCTGTACTTCAACCACTTTCTTAGATATGCAGATTTCAAAGGAAACCAACAATAACAGAATCACCACTGATCTATTCAGAAAACCGAGGATTAACTTACTACTCCACAGTAAACGTCTATATCCTACAAAACCAAGTACAATGTAGTGAAGTTCCAAGGCTATAGATTACCTCGAATTACCACAGAGATGGAACCATTTTTGAAAAACCTGAACAACTTAGAGAATGATTTTCTAGTGAAAGGCTACGAAAGTCAGATGTTAAAAAACATCCTGGAACCCATTATAGAACTGAAAAGGACTGAAGCACCTTCACTCAAACTCCCCAGTAGAAAAATGTTAAGTAATTCCACAGAGAATAACAAATGCAAAAATAGCTGCATCCTGACATACACTTTGGATTATCACAGTATCAAAAATATTATTGAAGAAAACTGGGACATTGTCACATGAAACCCTTTTCTGATTAACATCTTAGGTGAAGCCCCATCATTTGTTTATAGGAAGGCCAGGAACATTATAAGTTTTGTTGAATTTAAACCTAGACCATGTGAGAAAAGCACTAAAAGATGTGAAACTAATTGTACATTTTGTATATTTATACAGCAAGGTGATAGTTTTTATTGCCCTTATTTAAAGAAGATCATTAAAACCAGTGCAGGGGGTGACTGTAACACTAAAAAAGTAATTTACAGGGCACAGTGCAATGAATGTGATGCATTGTATGTGGGCAAGACTGTAAATAAACTCAAGCGTAGGATTTCATGTAATCTGTCAGAAATCCGCTCTGGATGTAAAAATAATGCACTAGCCAAACACCTTTCTCTTCATAAAAGACACACAGGTTTTAAGTTCCAGATCCTGGATCGCATAGACATGGGTGATCTTGAAGGAGACATCCCAAATATTCTGGAGAAACATGAACTCATGTGGAAATTAAAGCTGAACTCTTTTAGGAAACCTAGACTAAACTACTACTGTTCAATTAAAGGTGCACTGGAACTTAGAAAATTGCCACATTGTTTACATGACTAATTGTATTTTATTTTATTCTACAAACTGGTTTTAAATACCATTTTAAATCAGTTGAAATTTAAATGTATATTTTGTTTCCATCATCATACATACATTTTTTCTTATTTTTTTCTGGTTCTTTTTTCCACTTTATTCAAAATAATGTGTAATAACAATACTAACTAATTATACAATTATATACATTTTTAGGGTTCTTGTACACAGACCTGAAGAAGTCTAGAAGGACGAAAACGATCTTTGTTAACAATAGGTTATGAAAATAGAAATTGATTTTTACATGCAAAATGTATATGTATATATTTATATATATTTTTTGATTGCCAAATGAACTAAGGTTGATATATTTCCAGCCATGTAGTATATTGTCTTGGATAAAATCACAGACTTAATCTACTTAATAATTTGGTTAAATAAGAGGTACCACATCATTATAAATTTTATTTAAAGTACATAAGGGTTATATATTATTATGACAGTTACTAGGTAGGGCAGGACCAGCTCGAATTTCACACTGATGAGGGAAGGGATGTGAATTTAACATGTGTACCAATAACACTGTTTTAGAGCACAATAAACCACTCCCATGCCTGATAAAAAGTATATATATATATATATATATATTTAGAAAGCTTGTGAGGAAATTATTACTCTATTTTTGTTTTACTTGGATCGCTTGTTTGTGTACTTAATAAAGGATTTTCGACTGGAAACAGACTGCCTGCCTTGCTTGGATTACTTTCGAATACTTAGTAATGCTGTAGAATTATATATTTTCTATTATTACTTTTTGTTTTGTTTTGACTTAAGACGAGTTTACGTTTGCTACTTCTACTACTATTGTCTGATCTGATTAATATACAGTGATTAACTAGAAATATATCGAATGAAAATCTTCCACACAGAGAAGTTTCTTACACTGTTTTGTTTTTGGACCCACTACACTTTAGTGGGTTGTTTTGAGACTTCGGGGATACCACAGAGATTACTTGTATTCAAACAAATTACATACCTCCAAACAAAAGGATATTATGTTATACAATTGGTCTGATTAGGGTAGAGTATAGAGGAAAGATAACTCCTTTTGACTTGGATGAGATACCTTCACTTACTAACTGGGCTAGACTGAAAGATTTCCTGATACTGTTGCTGCATGGCGGTCATAAGATAGGGAGCTGATTTCAAGAGTGTTGACACCTCCGATGACCATATCATTCTGGAGCCAGATATACAGTAAGTTGTTGTCATATTTCGTTTGCCAAATGTGAAAATGCTACACTCCTTTGTAATTAACTTGAGCCTACTTCCTAATATACCACTGATTTGTATGGTTTGGCCCTTGCTGGTATAATCTGCGGAGTGAATGACAACACCAGCTCAAGTCAATGGTAAATGTGTTTAGTGATATTTCTCATTCAGTGGTTTGGAGATTCAAAAAGTTGAGACTGAACAAGAGGGATTCAAGTACTGAGCCCTGAGGAATGCCTCTGACTACCTTATGGCTTTCTGAGGTGGTACCTGTTACTTTAAGTGTAAGGGTTCTATCTATCAAACAGTTTGGGAACTGTCTTACAACATAAGGGTCTGTGCTTAGGCATTTAAGCTTTCTTGGAATACCAGCAGGGGGAATAGTGTCAACGATCTTATTTAAAAAATATATATATTGAATTCTCTCTCGAGACATAGGCAAACTTACATTTACACAAAAGTATTCAAACTATATTAACAAGTTGACATTTAAAAATGTTATACATCACATATATTGTTATATATCATATAATCGAGGCAACATTACATAAATTGTTCAATTCCTGCTTCTGTTAGACCTCATTTTTCCTTCAAAACATTTCTCTGCATGTATTGTTCCTACAACTTCCATTTATGTAATATGCTCCCACCCTTTTCTAAAGTTCCCACTTCCTGTTCTTTTATCTCTGTTATAATATTCACTATTATAACAGACCATAAGCTAATCACCCTTAACATCCAAATCCCACCCCTACCCCCCAGTAAGGAAACCTCCATAAAAAACTTCTCCAAAGCCAACTTCATGCTACTCAAGTCAGAAGTTACAAACTTCATAACACCTCATGCAGACGGGAACTGAAAGTTCGACTGCTGAGCCCTACACTAAGGCACTTTACGAGCACATCCACTCATACATGAATCGTGCCATCCCAAATAGAACCAAGATGCTCTCCTCCAAAAAAAGAAGCCAATCTGGTGGCCCCCTGCCATAAACAAACTTTACAACAAAAGGAAGAAACTGTTGCAGAAAAGAGGAAAATCCCAGGATGCAAAAAACTCCCTTACCAGCCTCAGTAAGAAGTTGAGATCCCTCAAAAATCCTCCAAAGCTAGTTACGAAAATAAAATTGCCAAAGATTCCAAAGACAACCACAAGGCATTCTATAGCTATGTCAAGAATCTAAATGGTAATTCTCAGATCTGCTCTGAGCTACAACAGAATGGCATTAAATATACTGATCCCAAGGATATTGCCAATATCTTGGCAGATCGATTCAGTGCCAACTTCACCCCCTCTCACTCCTTAAATGGCCCATCGCAATACTGGAAGATTGACAAATTCCAGTAATAACAGCCACACAGGTAAAAAACACACTCTCAAAAGCTAAGAATACAGCATCCATGGGACCAGATGACATCCCGGGCTGTGTACTACATGAACTACAAAATGAACTGGCACCTCACCCAAGTCATGTTTAATCATACCCTCACCTCAGGCTTCCTGCCCACTGAGTGGCGCACCGCTACAGTTATCCCACTCCACAAGGGGGGATCCACCTTGGATCCCAGGAACTACCACCCCATCAGTCTGACGAGCCTGATCTGCAAGGCCATGGAATGTATTATCATGGAGCTTATAAACAAAGACATTGGCAACCTTAAAACACTGGACCCCACCCAGTTTGGGTACGTGAAGGGCCGATCTTGTCTCCTGAACCTGACTGACTTCTTCGAATCAGTCTCCAGAGCCGTGGACGAGGATAAGGCAGTCCACACAGCCTATATGGACCTCGCCAAGGCCTTTGACACCATCCCCCACTCTGGAATCATAGATAAACTTGCTAAGCTGGGCATTAATCCCTACATCACTCGATGGGCGGCCAACTGGCTTACTGACAGAACCCACACTGTAAAAGTAGCTGACTCCAAATCCAGCTCCAGACAAGTGACAAGTGGAGTACCTCAGGGTTCAGTCCTGGGACCTCTCTTGTTTGGCATCTACTTCTCTGAAGTACAGGCCAACATTAAGGGACTCTGGCTAACAAAGTTCGCAGATGACTGCAAACTGGGAGCCATTATTGAATCCCCGAATGATGTGGATACTCTGCAAAAGTGCCTTACAGAAACAGATGCTTGGTGCCAGAGCCATGGGCTCAAGCTCAATGCCAAAAAATGTATAGTTATCCCCTTTGGGAAAAAACATGTATCCGTGAATTACCACATAGGTGGTAGTACACTAAACAGCGAAAGTGTGATAAAAGACTTAGGGATACAGGTGGACAGTGGTCCCACCTTCAATAACCACATCGCCACAACAGTCAGGAAATCCTTCTATGTGGCACACCTCATCACTAAGGGCTTTTCATCCAGAAAAAAGCAGGTCATTGTCCCACTGTACTCATACCTCATTAGACCCATTATAGAATACAACGCCCCATTTGGTATGTACCTCTCAAGACATCTGCAACAACTGAAAAGGCCGCAGAAATACCTCAATAAAAGAATCAAAGGCCTAAAGCAGATGCCCTATGCTGACCACCTTAAAAAACTCCAGCTATACTCTGTCGCATATCGTCTACTCAGAGGTGATCTCTGCTTAACATACAAGGCCATGTCAAACCCAGAGCTGTTGGACATGCTACACTTAAAGAAATCCCAATCCCTCAGAGCCACACGTTCCAGGGATCCAAACCTTGTCATCACAATAAACAAAACATGCTGGAGGGATAGGTCCCTGACCCAGAGACTCCCCAGACTCTGGAATAGACTGCCCATACATTTCAAGCACAGAGCCTCTTTGGCCCTCTTCAAAAGGAACCTTGATGATTGGATGGGAGAAAGGAAATTCACCCCGGGGATCACGTCAGTCGCCCTGCTAGACAGGGGTCCAGGTAAGAAATTGCCAGGGAATTGTTATGGCTAGGCTTGTATAGGTCCTAGGGACGACAGCCTAGTACCAACCTATGAAATACTACAAGGATAGCACGTTTAGATTTTGATTTCCATGCTCTAGTAATTGCTTTTTTGGTAGCCACCAAAATTAAACTTAACAAGACCTTATTATGTCTAGGCTATTCAGATCCTGCATCCCAGCTCAAAAAAAAAAAATCATTAACTTAGTTACAACTCATTTGCTCACCCAGTATTCTTGAGAGTACTCTGTAGGGAATTTTAAAGTTTGCCAAAGAATTGCTCTTGGAGAACACGTGCTCCCAGGTACCTCTTTCTTCCCTATTACACCACCTGGCTCTTTCTTCCCTATTACACCACCTGCAATTGCCATCTGTCTAAGAATAATTCTTTGGAGTCTGCTTGGGGTATAAAAGTATATATCTATGCAAATACTCCAGGCAAAAATCCTAAATCTTCTAGATTTTCTTGCATATTTGGAAGCCATACTTCTGTCCTCTCATTCTTTGTGAAATGCATATGTAATTTCTCTTCCCAAACTTTTATGACTTCTTCTGATTCATTATTATAGTTATTGTGCAATATTCTATATGTCCTTCTAATTCTCCCTTTTTTAAAAGCAACTTATGTTCTAGATTCAATTAAAAACTCAACCAGTACAGGTCTTTCATTTAGGATTCCCCTGTTCCTTTCTCTTTGTCTATACTCTGATATCAATCCCTGATAGGAAAGGCAGTCACTAGCCTGAAATACAAATGCCTTCTTGACCTCTCTCCATTCTATAACCTTTTCCTCTCTAATTATTTGTTCCCAACACCTTGGTTCCATGGCCTTCTTCTTCCAGTAAATTCCAGTCGCTCTTGCCTGTTCTCCTTACCACTAATTGCAGAAAACCCTATTGGCATGCTTTCCTTTCTCCATTCCTGTGTTGGCTTAGTTCTTTGTATACTTTCTGCTACTTTATGTATATAATATTCTATATGACTGTTATTCTCCTTATGGATCAGAGTCCAAAATTCCATTATTTCCTTATTTTGTGAATTAATCAACTGAATCATCACCATCCCCTTCTATTCTGAATTGTAGATTTCTGTTTCTGTTACTTATAGGAGCATTAACTGTGTAGCTCTACAATATCCTTCAAATCAGGTAATCCTAAACCTTCTTATTCTACTGGGTGGATCAACTTATCCCACTGGACTCTTGCCCTCTTTCCCTCCCAAATAAAATCCTTCAACTCTTTAATAATTACAATCCACGTCTCCTCTGGTTGATGAAACATACAGTGGATATAAAAAGTGTACACACCCCTGTTAAAATGCCAATTTTTGTGATATAAAAATACGAGACCACAATAAATCATTTCAAAACTTTTCCCACTTTTAATGTGACCTATAACCTGTACAATTCAATTGAAAAACAAACAAATCTGTTAGGGGAAAAAATATAAAAAAACGTACAACAAGCTGGTTGCATAAATGTGCACACCCTTACACCAATACTTTGTTGAAGCAAATTTTGATTTAATTACAGCATTCACTCTTCTTGGGTAGGAGTCTATCAACATAGCACATCTTGACTTGGCAATATTTGTCCACACTTCCTTGCAAAAGCACTCCCAATCTGTCAGATTGCGAGGGCATCTCTCGTGCACAGCCCTCTTCAGGTCCCCCACAGATTTTCTATTGGATTTAGGTCTGGGCTCTGGCTGGGCCATTCCAAAACTTTAATTTTCTTCTGGTGAATCCACTCTTTTGCTGATTTGGATGTATGCTTGGGGTCATTGTCGCATTGAAAGGTAAAATTCCTCTTCATCTTCAACTTTCTAGCAGATGACTGAAGGTTCCAGGCGAAAGGTGACTGGTATTTGGAACTGTTCATAATTCCCCCCACCTTGACTAAAGCCCTAGTTCCAGTTGAAGAAAAGCAACCCCAAAGCATGATACTGCCACCACCATGCTTCACCGTGGGGATGGTCTTCTTTTGGTGATGCGAAGTGTTGTTTTTGCCAAACCTTTTGGAATTGTGGCCAAAAAGTTCAACCTTGGTCTCATCAGACCATAACACATTTTCCCACATGCTTTTGGGAGACTTTATGTATTGTTTTGCAAATTTTAGCCAGGCCTGGATGTTTTTCAGTTTAAGAAAATGCTTCTGTCTTGCAA
>NC_056746.1:802505065-802525065 GCF_019279795.1 Protopterus annectens
GGTAAATGGGCGGGGCAAGGACCCAGTAAATGTCAGGGCCGGACTGCAACACCAGCAGTCGCCCTCTCATCAGGAAGGGTTTGGATCGTGGGAATCTCACGGTCTTTGATTATTGCCGCACATTTGGATTACGTTATGGAGAATGGGCAGCAAGGACAGGTAAGTGTGTTAATTAATACTGTTTAGAATGGTAGGGAAGTGTGTGAATGAAGTTGTGTGTGTGTGTGTGAAAATGCCCCAGGTGCTCATGGTGGTATGGTAGGGAATACCTCAGGCTTGAACCCTGTACCCTGTATGCAGGTGTTAAAGACTTGAGTTCTACCCACCACCATTTGTAAAAAAAAAAAAAAATTGCAGATTTTTGCCTCATATTTGATCTGATCTGTTCCTCATAATATCTGTGGTTTGTAAATATTGCAATGCTTGATATTTGATGGTGTAGTAGTAGCATTGTTGCCTCACAGTTGCAGGTTCTCAGGTTTGATTCTTGGCTGGGGTTCCTTCTTTGTTGGGTCGTTTGCTTGATATTTGATGGTGTAGTAGTAGCAGTGTTGGGGGTTCCTTCTTTGTGGGGTCTGTTTGCTTGATATTTGATGGTGTAGTAGTAGCATTGTTGCCTCACAGCTGCAGGTTCTCAGGTTTGATTCTTGGCTGGGGTTCCTTCTTTGTGGGGTCTGTATCTTCTCCCTGTGTTTGTGTCACAAAGACATGTCTGCATTATTTCTTCCTGTGCCTCTGCTGAAAATTGTTTTTTTGTTCCAAGTCAGACTGTCCTGATTAACAAATGTTAAATAAAATTGACAGGCATTTGAATTTCAGACTTCAGGTTTCTGGATGTTTAATTTCTTACATATTTGATGGTGCAGTGGCAGTATTGTTGCCTCATAACTACAGGATTTGTGGTTTGATTCTTGGCTGTGGTGCCTTCTTTGTGAAGTCTCCATCTTATCTCTGTGTTTGTGTGGATTTGCTCTGGTATCCTGCCATTTTACAAAGACGTGTCTACAGTATTTCTCCCTGGGCTTCTGCTGAAAATTGTTTTTGTTCCATCAGAAGTAAAATTGACAGGCATTTGAATTTCAGACTTCATAGTCTTCAGAAAATACATAGAAAAACAACTTTTTATTCTAGCAATAAATATATAGTAACACAACCTTTTATTATAGCAATTTTTTAAGTTTATAAGATGACTATTTGAAATTTGTCCTTATTTTTGGGACTGTAATACCCTGTTAGTGGCTTTGTCCAGGTTTTTTGTGCTAAGGTTGACAGCTATGGCAAGAACTGAATTCACTGAATATGTTTGAGGGCTGTATTCCCTCTTTACTGGGTTTGTCCAGGTGTTTTGTGCTAAGAGGTTGACAGCTATGGTGAGAACTGAATTAATTAAATGATAGCCATTTAAGTTTCAGTCCTCCTCTCGTTCACAAAACAGCTGATTTGGCGTAATGGTATGTTGCTCTTGACTGTTTTGCACAGGGACCTTGTCTGTAAAATGTACGGTGGTAACACAGCATTTTTTCTTTCACAAAGCAGGTGATGTGGCATAGTGGTATGTTCTGACTCTTTTTTGCACAGGAACTTTGGCAGTAAAATGTATGGTGGTACCGTGGTAACACAGCATTTTATTCTAGCAGCTTTCCAAGATTATACAAGCAATGTTTAATGTGTCCCTGGTTTTTGCCCTTTTGACCCACCCCAATAAATTTGACTTTTTCGACTTCTTGTGCTGCGAAGCTGAGATGCAGTTGAGTGTTGAGCAGATTTTACAAGGAGCTGAGAGCTGCAGGGGAAGAGAAGTTTAGTGCTAATAGCACAGCAGGCTGTGTGCTTGCTTTTGATGCAGAAGGTTGTTGGTTCTACTCCCATAAGGGGTGAATGCTGAAAGTTAAGATACATTTGCCATCCATTTCCTATTGCAATATTACTATCTTATTTTTAATGTAATTTAGGCAATTTATTCCACAGGGGCATCAGACACTTTATTGTTCGATGAAACCATGAAATATAAAGGTGATTGCTAGCACCAACCTCTTCATTACAGATTTATTTAACGTGGAATTATTTAGATGACTTTTTTACTACTTCAGAGATTGTGCATATTTACTGATAATGGTGGACTGTAGAATTGTGCATATTTACTGATAATAGTGGACTGCAGAAGTTTGAGTAGACTTTTATGATGGAAATGTTCTGAATTGGACAGTTTTGTTTCATTGTTTACTGGAAAAATGTTCAAAGCAATGTTTCATATGCAAGGGGCCTATGATTTGAAAACAGCCCGGAATTTTTATCTGCCACGAGTAAAATGTATTTTCTTTGAATGTGGATTTTAATGTTGTTTCAGTGAATGTGAGTTTCAAGGGCAGAGAAGGTTTAATGCCAAGTTTGTTATGTCTTAGTGTTTGCGCTGTAAAATGCAAAAATAAAACTTTCAAATGAAGTTCAAATCATCATAGAAGTAAATCAGTATGCACATTAGTGTTTATGGTAAATGGAGTGAAATAGCAAATTAATGGATCATTGGAATGGCTGCAGGGAGGCTCCATTCGACCAGGGTTTTGTGAGGGAAGGGCGGCAAACTTAGACAGCCCCAGCTGAACCATACCTCCCAACTGTCCAGATTTTCAAAGAATGAATAGATGTTTTGCTTCTTATTTTTGATTTGTTCCTCATAAAAATTTGTGGTTTTCTGTCAAATCATTTAGGAATTAAGTCACTAAATAATGACACACCTAGTTTCAGACTTCATAACCTTCAGAAAAATGCATGCTAAAGTAAGACCTGTTCTATCAACTGTCCCAGTTTATAGAACTGCCTTTTATAGTACTGCTTATATGTTCTCCCCAATATATTTGGCCTTGTCCATATTTATGTCCCAGTTTATACAAGAGCAATTTGTAGTACTGTTTATATGTTCCCCCAATATATCTGGCCTTGTCCAGATTTATTGCATTAATAGGTTGAGAGGTACATGCAAATAAATTGCTTTATAGAATTAGGCATAGCCAAATCTCTCAACTGTCCCTGATTTTGGCTCAAAATGTTGCTCTTCCCCTAATGACCCTCCCGCAAAATAGCAATTTTGGAAGAAAACATGGAGGGTTTATAATTAAGAAATAACTGTAATAATCAGATTACTTTTATTTCAGAAATGCATGTAGATTATTTTATTTTGTCAGCTGCTCAAGTTAGCAGTACTAATATTAAAGTGTCCCTTCTTTGACAGGTTCCCAGCTATATTGTGTTGCTATTTTAGATTTTTACATCACATTTTTGGTCCATTTTTCATAAAATTGTGTTTTGCAAATTAGTGACAAATAATTAAAGACTGAAGTTAGAAAATAATGACAGACATTTGAGTTTCAGATTTCATACCATTCAGCACCCAAAATTCATACTAATGCAAGACCTCTATTAGCTTTCTAAGGTTATAAGAGCTTATATTTTAAAATTGTCCTTATTTTTGGGCCTTTGTCCCATTTCTTTGTATGGCTTTGTCCAGATTTCTTGCTCTGAGGTTGATAGGTGTCAGGGCCATCACAAGTCAGCCAGAGACATTTCAAACTGTCACATACTTGTTACACCCCACTCCCCATGTAGTGACTCTGGATGTGTCGAAGCAAGGCAAGGAGTTGTTATGCAGTGTAAATGTGCAGAGAATCCCACCCATCCAAGGTAGACACAAGTACTAGAGTGGCTTTTCATCTGTCCTTGATTTTTGCAGAATGGTCTGGTTTCTGTCATATTTTTTGTACTGTTGATTTATGCTTATTACTCAAAGTGCCTGTTGCTCTGTGTTTAAGTAGCAATACTTTAATGACCATCAGGTAAGCTTGGCTGAGATTGCAAGATGCAAGTAAGCTTTAATAAGCATACTGCTAAAGAATTCCCAACATTGAAAGCCTTTCTGTTGCTATGTAGAGAATACTTAACTAGATAATGTATAAGCCTTTGGTATTGAAATGCATATGCCAGTATTTGTAATAAAGGACAGAATTACATTATTTTAAGAGTTGATTATAAATAAATTGTTGAGTCTTCCACGAACCACACAAAATCCTTGGTTAAGGTTTCACACTCTTTATTAAACCATGAAGTAAAAGGAGATGGCGCGTGCCACCTGCACGCTTCTTCAGATCTATCATAGTGAAATATTCAGATCCTTATATACAAGAAGCATGTGTTACAATTGATTTAATTAATCAATTGAGTGTTAAGCATTCAAAACTCTTCAATTTAAAGGAACACGTATACTAGGACCCAACCTGTTAGTGTAAAGCCATTTTAAATGCTTTTAGAATGCAGTAGCGTAAGCATACTTCAAAACGTGTATGACATCTTCTAAACTTTAAAACTAATAGACTTACTCTATATTTTAACAAACAAAAATAAAATACAATATAATTACTTTACATGTCTGTATATGTATATTAAAAAACATCACTTAAAAACTTTTTAAATAAACCTATAATATCATAATAAAACCTACTTAAATGCATATGCTATATAATGAGCTTTACAGAATACTTTTGTAGCCTCATCTTCATCTAAGGCTGATAATCTGAACCTAGCAGTCATTGCTTGTTACTTTAATAAAGCTGAATATAAATTATAATTAGAACTGCAGTGCAAGAAGTGGTTTGAGTTGAGTGCTGCTTGTTTTTCTTATACTTGATTTTGACTGGCATTCTATTAATGCATTTAAAACAAAAGTAATTTATTTTTTCATGCCTCACAACCATTTTTGTTTCCATCTAGATATTAAGCTGTCATGCAGCCAATGCATTGAAATACTTTTATTCTTCTACACTTCATTTTGTCTTGATTGGACTCTCATGACAACTGTTTGGCACCCAGTGCAGTATATTTAGTTTTTGTGGTTTGCTACTACAGGTGTTTGTGTGTGTGGTAGGGGAATACCTCAGGCTTGAACCCTGTACCTTGTATGCAGGTGTTAAAGACCTTAATTCCCTACCCACCACCATTTGTGAAAAAAAACTGCAGATTTTTGCCTCATGTTTGATCTGATCTGTTACTCATAATATATGTGTTTTTTTGTTCCAAGTCAGACTGTCCTGATTAACAAATGTTAAATAAAACTGACAGGCATTTGAATTTCAGACTTCAGGTTTCTGAATGTTTATGTCCTTGCATATTTGATGGTGCAGTGTTAGTGTTGTTGTCTCACAGCTATAGGTTTTCTGGTTTGATTCTTGGCTGGGGTGCCTTCTGTGTGGAGTCTGCATCTCCTCCCTGTGTTTGTGTGGATTTGCTCTGGTGCCCTGTCATTTTACAAAGATGTGTTTGCAGTATTTCTCCCTGGGTCTCTGCTGAAAATTGTTTTTATTCTGTCAGCAGTAAAATTGACAGGCATTTGAATTTCAGACTTCATGTTCTTCAGAAAATACATAGTAACACAACCGTAACACAACCTTTTATTCTAGCAATTTTCTAAGTTTATAAGATGAATATTTGAAATTTGTCCCTATTTTTGGGACTGTATTCCCTCATTATTGGCTTCTGTCCAGGTTTTTGTGCTAAGGTTGACAGCTATGGCAAGAACTGAATTCACTGAATGTTTGAGGGCTGTATTGCCTCATTACTGGGTTTGTCCAGGTGTTTTTGTACTAAGAGGTTGACAGCTGTGGTGAGAACTGAATTCACTAAATGATAGCCATTTAAGTTTCAGTTTCCTCTTTTACAAAGCAGCTGATTTTGCAGTGGTATGTTGCTCTGTTTTTGCACAGGGAGCTTGGCAGTAAAATGTATGGTTCTAGCAACTTTCCAAGATTATACAAGCAATGTTTGTGTCCCTGGTTTTTGGGCTTTTGACACTTAATAGGAAAACCAGTTTATGAAAAACAGCAGAGCTTTCGGATACAATCCTTCATCAATACTAATACATACAAGGATAGTCACTGTTAAAATACAGGTCCAAAACAGTCACATGACCAGCAGCCCAAAGAATCATGTGACATGACAAAATCCATATAACATAACGAAGTTAAAATTCAAAACATAATAAATGCCAAATAAACAGTATAAAGCACATATAATAAAACACATAAGTTAAAATATATATTAAAAACATATATTGAGGACATGAAAATATAAAATATAAAATATAGAGTAATCACAGCCTAGTTCTACTCAACCTAACCAAAACTGGTTTGAGGCTGACCATACTGTTCAAGCCAGGTGCTGAATCACTTGCCAGTCTCAAAATCCACTCATATTCTTTTTATTTTCCAGGTGGTTATTCATATCCCCACCTCTAAGCGTGAGGGCTGGACTGAGTCAATAGCCCTAAATTTAAAGAAATGCTGTTCCCCAAACTCAGCTACGTGCTTATACAATGCATTTCTTTCACAGCACCTCGTAATCTCGGACTTGTGTTCAATGCTCTCTCTTACGGATAGTTTTGCCTACATAAAAAGAATGACAGGCAACACATGTAGCTCCCCCCCTTTCTGGTTGGCCACACCCCTTCCCATTGACCCCACCCATTCAGCTGTCTCCTGCAGCCCCCCTTTGATTTGAAGTCACCAGCCGCCACTGGGGACAGCTACTGTGAGATCATGCCTGAGCACCAGCCATTGTGCAAGATTAACTAGACTGGCAGCAGCGGCAACTGCCCTTAAATAGGGTGGAAAGCCTTTTGCAACAGAATCAGGTGCCATGCTGTAATAAGCTAATGGACGATAGCTGTTCCCATGTTTCTGTGCAAGTACTCCTTGAGCAAATCCATTTATTTTATTTATTTATTTTATTTTATTTTATTTTACATTTGTTGACCGGGCTAGTCTAGCTGGATATATGTCCATTTTCAGTAGAGGCCCGGAGAGATAAGCTCCGAAATTAACAATTCTAATGATACTAAATAAAATCCCATTAAAGAAATACATGTAAAGTAATTATATAAAATTAGATAAAATTAAGACATTGTTACTAGTGACAAAGTTTTAAGATATAAACATGCAGTAGTTAGGAAATAAACAAAATATAGTAGCACATGACATACATGGAGAATAATACAAAATGTACAGAGAGTAGGGATATAGGAAAGTAAGAGGAAAAGTAAGTACACTTTTTATTTTTCATAGATAGTAAGAAGGAGTTACAGATCAGTGGGTGCCAATTTGACATAGAATTTGGGTATTACAGATGTGAAGTATAGTCAGGGGTCAAGAAAAAAAGTTAGTCAGGATTAGTACAGGGGCACAGCCATTGTGTTTTGAGGTATATCTTGAGTTTCTTTTTAAAGAGAGATTTTGAGGGAATAGACGAAAGTTCAGAGGGAAGCAGGTTCCAATCTTTTCCTAAAAGTCCTGTCATAGTATGGTAATCCTAAAGAGTGTTTTAAATTTTGAAATGAATTTTCCTCTTCACTATTTCAATTGGACATGGGGCCTTAGATATTGCATCAGTATGAGATAGTAACATTTGCCTGCTACCCTGAGATATTACATACCCGAGGTGACCACAATTGTAGTTTTACTCTAAGACACTTTGTCCCTTTTCTGCAAAGATAGGCAGAAGATGCAAGGTATCCTGCTAACATTGCTGAAAGGAATTTGATGCTATTAGCAAATCTACGTATTGTACTAACACAGATCCACCTAGAAATGTCACATTTCCCAAATATTTTTTTAGAATTTGAGAAAATAATGAAGGAGATTCAGTATATCCTTGTGGCAGCTATGGCCAGGTATATTGCTGTCCCTGATAAGTAAAAGGGAACAGAAACTGACTGTCAGGGTGAATAGGTATAGAAAAGAATGCTGAATATAAATCTATTATAAAAAATAACTAGCTGTAGGTGGTACGCAACTCAGTATTGTTGCTGGATTTGGTACAGAAAAAGTAGGCAATACTGCATTTACAGCCCTTTTATCTTGCACAAATCTATAAGTATCATTTCCTGGATTTTTCACTGGAAAAATAGGAGTATAACAAGAGATTTTAGCTGGTATTTGCTGTATCAAAGACTGAATTACAAGTTTGATTCTCTGTTCTGCTTCCTGCTTCCAGCTTTAGTGGATATTGTAGAACTCTAGGAAGAGGTTTTGATGGGTTTAATGTTATTTTTACTGGTTCTGCTGATTTTAGTATGCCTACTTTATTTGCACGCTTAACCCACAAGTTGGCAAGTACCTGCTGGATCTGCCTCTATGCTTCCAACAAGCGGTTCCTCAGCTTCTACTAAAACTGCCAATACTTCTTCTGATTCTGTCAGAACACTCAGATACACCTCTTCTGGAGTACAGTAAATAGTACAACCCCGTTTGCATAACAAATCTCTTCCTAGCAGATTTACTGGTGCAGTAGTACTCAAAAGAATGCTTTTCTTCAATTGGACCTAAAGAAATGGGGATGGGTTCTGAAACAGGATACATAACCATAGTATTTGTCACTCTGACTGCCTTTACCTTATGCCCTGATACTGGTACTTGACTATCTGAAGTAATTTTTAACACTGAGCTAGTGGCTCCAGTGTCCATCACAAATGGGGTTTTCTTTGAATTTATCTTCATCTTAATGTATGTTTTGATCTATTGGCAGTAGAGGGTCAAGATTCACTTGTGTTATTTCCATGACCTAGTCAGTATGGAGCTTCCCGACTCCTTCCAATCTGAGTAGGTGATGGAGGAAAAGTTGCATTATTATAATTTGGTTGCCATTCAGTCCAAGTATTTTGGACTCTCTGCATTTGCCTGTGTGGGAATTCCCTTCTCCAATGTCCTGCATCTCCACAATTGAAACAAGATGTGTTAGCTGCCAGAGTGGCACTTCCAGCTCACTGTTGCCAAACAGCTGCACCCTGTTCCCCTCAGCCAGCACCTTTACTAAACCGTCTGGAAATTCCTCTACCCCTTCCCCTGCTTCTGCCTTGACCCCTTGGGTTTTCCAGCTGTCTAATTTGTAAAGTTAACAGCTTATCCTCAGTATCCTACCTTCATTTTTCCTGATACTCTGTACAGTGATTTGCAGCACTTAATAAAGACTCTAAGTCCTTCCCTTGCCAGTCTATGAGCACTTGCTTTATTTGATTTTGTACAGGGGCTTGCAGACCCTGCACAAAAGCTGCTGCAATAGCAGTATTAGCTTGCTCTTCTGGGTCTGGTATTCCTGAATGTCTAGCAAATACTGTTTTAAGGCAACTCAAGTAGTCTGCCGGGGCTTCCCCTTTATTTTGTTTACATGCCTGTAGTTTAGAGCAGTCAGTCCTAACTTGACACACATGTATAGTTTTGTTTAACAATGCTGTCCGTTTACCTGTTAACACATTCCCTGTAAGGGTACAATCTCTTACCTCATCCTTTTCTAGAAACTTCTTCCTTATTTCATCTGACATAGCAGCTGATTTAAGTCTGTCGAAGTAGGATTGTAACATTCTATTACACTTTTTAATTCCTATTTGAATTTTAATGGATCTTCTCTAATATATGGAACATTTTTGGACATAGTATGCAAATCAGCAGGGGGTCCAAGGATGATGAACAAGTTCTTTATTGTTATCCCAATGAGTAGAAATTGATGACTAGTAAAACAAAAACACTGGTAGTACCAAAGTAAAACCACCATGACTTTATTAACATTGAACATTAACTGACTAAGCGCTTTCACCCGTATAGGGCATCTTCAGAGTCAGTTTGTCACAACTCATCACAACCTTTAAATATACACTTCAATTAACACTGACATCAAATACTAACTGAATGCAATGATTCTGTTGTGTATGCTTTGTAATTTAACCCTTAGATTTTTGATATAGTTAACTTTACAAGTTTTTTTTAAAACACCAAGTACAAAATTATCAGTAATGTATTTACTTTAAATGTAAATTGTTTCAACACTTAAGTTCTGCAAATGTGTAAAAACAGTTAGAAATATAAAAAATATAAAAAGTATAAAGTGTATATAAAAAATATGTATGCAAAAAGTCAGAGTAATTCTCTGTTGTTTCTAGTTTCGAAATGTTAAATGCATGATGCCTTGTGTTTTAGTATACATGCTAGAGATAAGGTGTCATTAATGTTAGTGCAGTGCTTGCGTCTAATCGTATTTGCCACAAGCATTCCCTGACTTCTAGAATGGTTTTATGGTTACCACCAAAATCTTTGGTATATAGTCTGTCTATAACAAAAAATACATTTTTTTGTAGTTGATACAATCTTTACTGTGGTTGAATAAAAAATTAGTTGGTTTCCTGTTTTTAATGTCCCTGTTGTGTTCCATAATCCTTTGTCTCAACTTTCTTGTGGTCATGCCAATATAGAAAGCTGGACAAGATAGACACGTTGCCACATATATAACCATGTTGGTGTTGCAATTGCAATAACCAGGGCTCTTCAAGGACCTCTTGTAATTGCCCACTTGAACATATGGGCCATTATTGATGTATTTACATGCTTTGCAATTGCCACATTTGGCCATCCTATCTGGCCTTTGACTAGTAGGTGTGGGTATTCTCTCCAAAAGTTCTTTGATATTCAGACCCCTACTGTTGATAAATTTGGGGTGTTTTCCTAGTGTGTCTTGCATGTCTGTGGGAAGTACATTTTGCCATGTTGATTGAATAGGTTCATAGGTTCATAGGTTCATACTAGGCTATCTGCCCAAGGGCATTTATAAGCCTAGCCCATAGTTATGTGGCTTTCACCACCCCTTTAGTTTGAATAAAACTATGCCTATTATTTTGCTGTGCCTCTGTCAAGCAGTGACACTGAAGTAATCCCTGGGGTATATCTGCAATCTCCCATCCATTGGTCAATATTCCTCTTGAACAAGGCCAGCGAGGTGCTCTGCCTCACATGTACCGGGATTTTGTTCCACAGCATAGGGAGTCTCTGGGTGATGAATCAATCCCTCCAGCACTTTCTATTAATAACCGTGTCAAGGTTTAAGTCTCCCACCCTTGTGGTTCTGAGGGATCTAGATTTTTTGAGGTGAAGCATATTCATCAAATCTGGGTTTGACATGGCCTTATATGTCAGGCACAGGTCACCTCTGAGCAAGCGGTATGAGACTGAATAGAGCTGGAGTTCTTTCAGTCGGGCAGCATAAGACATATTTTTGAGACCTTTTATCCTTTTGGTGAGGAACTTTTGGGGCCTTTCCAGCTGCTGCAGGTGTCGGGTAAGATACATTCTGAATGGGGCATTGTACTCAATCATAGGTCTAATGAGTGATGAGTACAGGGGGACGATGACCTCCCTTGATCTAGATGTGAATCCCTTCATGATCAGGTGGGCAATGTAGAATGTTTTCCTGACTACTTTAGCAACATGAGTGTCAAACGAAAGGCTAGTGTCAACCTGGGTCCCCAGGTCCCTGATGACTTCTTCTGTGCTCAGTGGATTGCTACCTATATGGTAGCTAGGGGTAACCTTGTTTTTCCCGAAGGGTATGACTATGCATTTCTTGGCGTTTAACTTCAGGCCATGGCTCTGGCACCAGTTATCCATTTCTGTGAGGCCCTTCTGAAGGATATCTGTGTCAGAAGTGCTTTCGACTATGGCGCCCAGTTTGCAGTCATCTACAAACTTTGTCAGCCATAACCCTCCTGTGTTTGCTTGTAATTCAGAAAAGTAGATGCCCAACAAGAGTGGACCCAGGACTGAGCCCTGTGGGACACCACTTGTGACAGGCTTTGAGTCTGACATGGCTCCAGCAACTCTGACCCTGTGGGTTCTGTCACTTAGCCAGTTTGCAACCCATCTTGTGATGTATGGGTTTACATTCAAGCTGATGAGTTTTTCGATGATACCTGAGTGGGGTATTGTGTCGAAGGCCTTTGCCAGGTCGAGGTAGGCTGTATGGACTGCCTTTCCCTCATCAATGGCCTTGGTGACTGTTTCGAAAAAGTCAACCAAGTTTAAAAGGCATGATCTGCCTTTGACAAGGTCAAACTGGGTTGGATCCAAAGTCTGCAAGTTCCCTATGTCTTTATTTATGAGTTCCATTATGATAATCTCCATGGCTTTGCAGATAAGGCTTGTCAAGCTAATGGGATGGTAATTTCCAGGGTCGGTGGAGGCACCGCCCTTGTGAAGTGGGACCACAGTAGCCGTGCGCCACTCCTTGGGTCCGTATCCTGAGGTGATGCTAAGATTGAACAGCTGTCCTAACTGCGGGTTTAATTCCTCATTGAGTTCGTGGAGCACACAGCCGGGGACACCATCCAGTCCCATGGATGCTGTGTTTTTTTGCCTTGGAGAGAGCAGTTCTCACCTGGGCGTTGGAGATGTTTGGGGGGCTACAATCCTCTGGTATAGATATCTCTCCTTTGGGAGAAGTTTGCACTGAACCTGTCAGCCAGTATGTTGGCAATGTGTGTAGGATCAGTAATCTTCACATCTTTTTGAACTAATTCTGAGCATATCTGGGAGTTTCCTCCTAGGTTTCTAACATAGCTAAAGAAGGCCTTATGATTGTCTTTTGAGTCCTTACATTTTTCTCTCAAAATTTGCCTTGGATGATTTTATGAGAGCTCTTAGTTTTTTACTTATAATGATCAAAGGTGTCTTACCTTTCAAGGATTTTGCTCTATCTTGTAGTAGCTTCCTCCTTTTGTTGTAGAGCTTGTTTATGGCTGGGGTCCACCAGACTGGACGCTTGCCTTTGGTACAAAGAGTCTTAGTTTTGTTTGGGATTGCCTGATCCATGCAGTCCTGTAGGTGCTGGTAGAAGGCATTTGTAAGTGATTCAGCGGTTTGAGTAACGTTACCACTGGCTCAGGGGCCTTAAAGGAGACCACACACTAGTTTTTAGTAGTGTGAAGTTGGCTTTTGAGAAGTTTTTCACTGTGGTCTTTTTATTTCAGGTGGGGCGGGATGAGGACCTCCAGCGAGATTAGTTTATGATCTGATCTCACCAGTGAGGGGTATACTTCGGTGTTGAACATTGTGATCCCATGTTCGTGATGATGAGATCAAGTATGTTTTCTCCTCTTGTGGGATGGTGACTAGTTGTTCCATGGCATTTGAGTTTATGAACTCCAGGAACCTTTGGGCTAGAGTGTTTGGGCTTGAGTAGTGTTCCCAGTCTATATTAGGGTAGTTGAAGTCACCTAGTATGATGGTGTTTGGAGATACATTTATCCTCCAGTGTTTTCAGGAAGGCCATGTGAGGTTCCTGAGTTTGAGAGGGTGGCCTGTAACATGCTACAAATTGCAGAGAGCAGTCTTGCCTATGGTTAATTGCACCTGGATGGTCTCCGATGCATCGCGGCGTTGCCACCAACCTTGAGGTGTGGGTGTCCTTTATGAATATGGACACCCCCTCCTTTCTTGGTGTTGTCCGGATTTTGGGGCCGAACGCATGATATGAGGTGAAACCTGATAGTGCTGGGGTGCTCTCAGGAGCCTTGAACCAGGTTTCTGTCACAGCACAGACATCGATATTCTCCATACTGAGAAGGGCCTCGATGCGTGCATCTTGAGATTGAGACTTCTGGCATTGAGCAGCATTACCCTTAGTTTTTTTCCTTTTTGTGTTCTAGGGTGGTAGGTTTAGAATTTGAGCCTTGCCTAAAAAGGCACTATGGGGTGGCAAGAGCCTTGCCAATATCCAGAAGCCCAGGGTGACAGGTGCAAGCCGCCCCGCTAAGCAGCTGGCTTGTCCAGCATGTCATCCCAGGCAGACAGACATTGGATCCCCTTTGAATGACACCAGAATTTAAGCCAATTATTAAAGCTGATCATCTTATCACTGTATTGTGGCATCATTCTAGGTGAAGGTAGGATACTGCTCAAGGTCAGGGTCATACCTGCTTGGGCTACATAATCAGAGAGCTCCTCAATGTCTCTTTTCATGTAGACCAAGGAGGTACGTCTCAGGTCGTTGACACCAGCGTGGACAATGACTGAGTCATACTTGTACCTGCTGTTGAGAGACCTGAGTGCTTGCGTTATGTGGCGGATTCTAGCGCCCGGCAGGCAGCTTACTGTGACCTTCTCCTTACTCAGTCTGGTGAGCGGGACGTCAGTGTGTCTGACTATGGAGTCACCAATGACGAGTGTGTCTGGCATTGTGTTTGGCCTTAAGGGCTGTGACTGACACTCTGACTGTGTGGTCTATGTGTTGCATGTGTTGGGTTCTGAGGTGGTAGTTGTTTGGGTGTCTGCTTTGGTGGCCTCTGCTGTTTTGGTAGATTTTTGATCAGAGCCTCCGAGTATGTCTTTGTGTGATTATGTGTATGATTTGAAGTTGTGATGGTACTATGTGTGACTGGGTATGTAGTGTGTGTGGTTACCTTCTCCTCCTGTCTGGTCTTGCCAGTCCTATGTTGAGAGAGCTCAGCCTCCAGTTTGGCCGTATAGTTGCATCTCTCGCATGTATTTGTGTTTTGTGGGAGAAGGAGAGGATTGTCTGTGTACATGAGGCAATAGTAACATTGCCTCAATATTCCCAGGTTCACCAATTGAGCAGGAGAGGACACTAGCAACTGATCCCTCGACATGCTAGAAGTAATAGATAAAAAACTTACAAAAGACTCCGGGGGATGTGGGTTCTAGGCTGGTGGGGTACTATCTATAATAAAAGTGCTTTATCAAGGTGCAAGTACTATAGGAGCAAGTGCTAGGCTTTATAGATAGAGAATAGTCTACTTGGGAATCAAGTAGAGATGAACTTTTTAGTTATAGGATACGCTGGTTAGATCAGCAGTACAGTTCGAGGAAGGTAGTTTTAAGGGAAAATTTGAAGAGTGGAATTTAGGTAGCCTGGATAGTTTAACCTTGTTTAACCGTCGCTGCTCTTGTGTGCAACAGTGGCAACTCCGCGCTGTTTAACCGTCGCTGCTCTTGTGTGCAACAGTGGCAACTCCGCCAAACTACGCTAAATCGGCTAAATCATTAACGCGTGCTTTATAGCATGGTGCTGGTAAAAACAGGAAATGACCCAAAATGGCCAACGAATTACTAGTTGCTGTCTCTAACCACTCTTCTGAGGACAAACAGCAGCTCAGTACTCCCCACTCCCACTGGTGAGTAAAGAAACTACCTCTGGCCACACAAGAAAATGGAGGAACACAGGAACCAAATACAAAGCCCAGAGATCAGCAAAATCTGATCACTGGAACAACTAGCTAGGAAAGTTTAGGAAAGGAGAAGTATTGTTTTGTTTTTTTTTTAGTTTTTTTGCAAACAGACAGAAAAAATACAGTAAATGCTTTGTTTTTCGACTAAATTGCTATCAAAGGCTGGTACACTTGAGTGTATTAGCCTGTTTGTTACTTTTAAGCAAAACTTTAGCCAACAAGTGCAATCAACAATTTAAGCACAGAAAAACAGGAAAATCAGGTAATAAAACAGTAATATAGGCACAAACAGTAGTCGAAAAGCTCAAAAGATCGAAAAATGCAAAATAAAATGTTTAAAAAATACTTATAATCAAGAAAGTTGCTTTTTCTGCTCTCTTTAACCTTAGTGGCTATGGTATTGTGTTGTAAAACCATGCCTGTTTGAGTGTCCTTGACTTTGTGTCTATAAATGTTACTATTCTGTGTCCCTTTGGCTGTCTGACAAAATGGGCTTGAAGTCTGTGCCCCTTCTTCCAATAATGTCCTGTATGACTGAGGTTAGTAAATCCATAGGAAAACCCCATTCAGCAAACAGGCCAACTAATACCTCCAGTTCTTCCAGAAATCTACTATCTTCACTAACTATACATGACACCCTAATCATCTGGCCTTTTACCATGTTCTTCTTCACATAATAAGGATGGCAACTCTCATAGTGTAAAAATGTGTTGCTGTATGTCTTCTTCCTAAATAATTTGGATTGTACCTTCCCCGTCTTTAGTGTATAACTGTAAATCCAAATAATCAATGGTGTTTCTGTCTGCCTTACTGGTGAATTTCAAAAAAGTTGTGGTTTTCTTGTGGTAACATATAAAATCATCCAACTCATCTCGGGTTCCATTCCAAAGGAACAGTATGTCATCCAAAAATCTTAAATAAATGATCATTTTGGATCTATACCTGGATGTCAAGACATGCTGTTCCTCTCATTCGGGTAGTACTAAGTTGGAGTAAATGGGCGCACATCTGGCGCCCATATCAACTCCAGTGGATTGTTTATAAAATTCACCTTCAAAGCAGATGTAATTATTTTCTAGAACAATCCGCATCAAATCAACCAATAAACTTCTCTTCACCTGATGTATGTGACTGTATTTAGTTAAACTGCTGACAAACCAGTCTAGACCAATGTTGTGAGGTATCACTGAGAACAAGTTTACTATATCAATGGTTACAAACCAAAATTCCCCTAGGTTTAAGTCAGAAAGGATCCTGAGACAGTCCAAACAGTGCCAGGAATCTCTTAATATGTGTGGTATGTTGTCAAGGGTATTCTTACTAGTAATGTCTATAAAAGCTGCTAGTGGTTTTGTTTTCGATCCCCTAGCCACCACTATTGGTCTGAAAGGGGGATTAATGATGTCTTTCTGAATCTTGGGGATTCCGAATAGACTGGGCATAACTGGATGTTCCACTAACATATAGTTGTACTCTTCATAATTAATTATTCCTCACAAAGGAATTCATAAAGTTGCCAGTCAATTTTTGTGTATGCCCTCTGAACTTCAAATTTAGAAACCAATTCATAGGTGTCAGAGTCATGTAGTATGCTCTGCATGTTCCAAGAGTAATCGGTGTTCATCATTATGACTACACCGCCCCCTTTGTCAGGTTTCATGACCCTGTGTTCCTTGTTAGATGAAAGTTCCTTCAGGAAGAATTCTTCTGCAGATGTTATATTCTTATTAGTTGGTAACCTTTTATCAATCAGTCACCTAATCTGGATAACACATAAATGTTCAAATACTGATATCAAAGGGTTGCATGGTGGTATAAACAAACTACTTTTAACTGTGAATGTCTGTGTCTCTCTACCAATAGTATGTTTGTTTCCAAGAAATAATCTTAAATTCAATTGCCTAGTGTATAACTTCAAATTAATAAGTAATTTACTAATGTCATGTTTGACGTTCGGTACAAACGAAAAACCTTTTTTCATTAAACTCATGTGACTATCGAAAATTTTCAAATCCGAATAGTTGTAAATGTAAAATGATTTGTCACCAGAAATAATTGGACCATCGTTACTATTAGTATTAATACTTTGGTTCAAGGGAGTAATAGAAAAGTCATAGGAAGTGTCTGTTAATAAATCATTATTGTCCAATGAACTGTCCTTATTGATGGAAGTAAAATCTAAATTCTTCATCAATTGTAATTGTTTTGCCTGTGGTGCCAGTTATTGCTGTTGAAGTTGTTCCTCCTCTGTCTCCAACCCCTCCAGTTGCTTCCTGACTGGAAACCCTGCCATTGAGGCGTTCTCTGATCCAAATAATCCTGTGGCTGGCCCCGATTTCTTAATCGGTCCGAACGCCTCAGTGGGGGTGGGTTCCCTAAAAAAACTGTTCCCTCTTCTGTGTCAGTTTGTATCCCTTCAACATCACCGACCTCAGTTTGAATTGTCTCCCTCCTTGCATCCACTTCTGTGCTACTCTCCCTTGTATTTGGTGTTGGGTAGGTCCTCTTCTCTTTGTATTTATTTGTATCTCTTAAAATTTTCTTTTTTTTTTCTTTCCATACTGGTTTTTAGGAACTTATCAAGGTCGATCGTAATCCTCTCAAACCTACTTCTGTTGCTTTCACACAGTAAGTCATTCATAATACTGACTAGTTCATTCTTTAAATTGTTAAGCCTACTGGTGTTGTCCCTAATTATTATTCTCATTAAATCAAAACCTGTTCTGTCGAATAACTCTAGCATTTTATAATACGCTTCTGAGTCAGCCTCAATTCCCATTGGAATTTTGAATACCCTGAGGCCTCTAGGGACTTGGTTCAGTTAAAAAGAATGCTCCAAAAAAACATTGTCTATCTGCAGTGATTTGTATGTTTTAGCTAGTTTTTCAAACTTGGATATCTGGGAATTAAGTGTCCCTAAATCAGGGTTCTGTAACCTTGATGTTGTATCTCCCAAAACAGGGGGTACTAAAAATTCTCTATGTCAAATAATACCATTTCAGTTCTATTGTTTCTCTCTCCCCCTCCCGTTCTGCTAATATTCCTGTTGTTGTTATGCACCCTTGGTACATTGTTGTTGTCCGCCCTCGGTGCGTTGGTATTTTCTGTCTTTCTGAGGAAGTCCCTGGTGGTGTATGCAAAGTGAATAAATCAACCTGTGAATTGGTTAAGCTGTCATTCTTTTCATTGCGTTTGTTTGCGTGTAATAAAGAAATGATTTGTCTAGATAAATCTAAATATTGGATCATTAGTTGTTCCATTGCAAACAGTTGTATCTTTTTAGTGTAATATGTTAGAGTTTAGGTGGTAATGACCCTTAACAACCGCACCAGGCATCAATTGACCTGTATTTCACTGTGCAGGTAAATACTGTTTTAAGGCAACTCAAGTAGTCTGCAGGGGCTTCCCTTTATTTTGTTTACATGCCTGTAGTTTAGAGCAGTCAATCCTAACTTGACACACATCTATAATTTTGTTTAACAATGCTGTCCGTTTACCTGTTAACACATTCCCTGTAAGGGTACAATTTCTTACATCATCCTTTTCTAGAAACTGCTTCCTTATTTCATCTGACATAGCAGCTGATTTAAGTTTGTCGAAGTAGGATTGTAACATTCTATTACAGTTTTTAATTCCTATTTGAATTTTAATCGAGCTTCTCTAATATATGGAACATTTTTGGACATAGTATGCAAATCAGCAGGGGGTCCAAGGATGATGAGCAAGTTCTTTATTGTTAGCCCCCAGAATTTCCCTGAGAGGTGCCAAAAGATCCCTTCCAGAGGTTGTAATCTCCTATTATACCCTGTCATGTGTGTGTGTATGGGGAGATATAGGACTGTCAAATACCAATGCCCCTGTTGGGGAAGTAGAAGCTATCTGAGAAGGATAGGAAGAAGAACCCCCCCTCGACTGCAGAAGCCTGTTCAGAAGATGAGGATTGAACAGGGGGACTAATATGATATGCAACAGTATCATGCAGACTGGGCGTCCAGTGGACAGTTGACCAAAAGGTGGGGGTCTGAGAAACAATGGAATCTTGTACAGCAGGTACCTGTACCTGTGCATATGGGGGTGAGGGTGCAGTAGCTACTGGAGGATTATTATTCTCTTCAGAAGTTTCTGCTTTTGGCCATCCTCAGTTTGTTCCAAACCTGCTAAGACAGGATAAAGGGATCCCTTTTTACTGGTCTGTACTGCCTTTTTAACCTCTTACCTGTTGCATCAATTTCTTATTAGCATCCTGCAACCCTCTTAATGCTGAATCCTTTTCCCTTTTAAGTGCTTCACTGTACCAAGAATAAAGTGCTGTCATTTGTTTCCCACCTATTTTGCTTTTCTTCTAAAATACCTTTCAATTTAGTCTTATCATAAGTTCCATTTAATGGAAATACCACACCAGAACAGTTCTTAGTAAGCTGAAACCAATCATACAAATATTTGCAACTTCCCTTCCCATAGTTAAAATACACAAAACATGCAGGTGTTCCCTTTTCAGGGATTTGATCTTGCTTGCTTATCTTTGCTCCCATTTTTCTTATTCCATAAATAAATAATAAAAATGTTAGGCTTACCTTACAAATCCTAGAACCTGGCAGTTCTGAAGATAGAAAATAACTGTACTAATCCACACACCATGCAGGGAGGGAAGGGTAGGAAAATACAACAAAAAGGCCAGCTAAAAAAAAATTTTTTTTTATAAAATTCACCAGCTTGCACTTTACTAACAAGAACATCTCAACTCTCTAAGGCTTCAGCAAGAAATGTCTCCTAGGAGTACATCAGCAAGGAAAAAGCAGTGCCATTTTATACAAATATTAACTATCAATTATAAAACACTTAACTCATTAATTAATATCTAAAACAAATATTGTATTTCTATTATATTTAGAAAACAATTGTATCAAATGTTTCCATGAACATTCAGTATTAAATCTACAAGGACTTAAAGTAT